>NC_029777.3:107731058-107742677 GCF_000817695.3 Arachis duranensis
ATTCTATTATTATGTATACAATTTTTTTAAATACATAAAAGTATGTATCAGGACTCTTTCCTCCCCGTTAATTTGTAAACATGAATTTTTAAATATGATGATATTATATGTATAAATATTTTTTATATTTAAATTTAATTAAGTTGATATAAATCTAATAAAAAAAATATACATACTCATCATGTGATTTTTTATTTTTACGCTTATTCAGTATAGAAATTTTATAACAAAACACAAACATTTGTTATAAAACACAACATAAAAAATTTTGTACATATATAATACATTCTTATTATGAATATAGCACATAAAATTTTTTTATTTGTGTACTAATTTTTTTTATATTATACATCAAAATTTTTATACTCAATATTTTTATTAAACATATATAAATGAAGAAAAAGAAAAAAAAGATATTGATGATAATAGAAAAGGATAAAAATAAAAAAGAAAAAAATGACGAAGACGACGGCTGTAGGATTACCATGGTGGAAGAAAAGAAAGTAATTCTAAAGATCTATTTTGTGCTTAAACTTTATTCCAATAAACAATATATATTTTAGATCAGATTTAAATACATGTGTACGCTAGTAAAAATCTTTTTCTCCTTCGATGGTACGAAGGCACTATGCGTATCCACACCGAGACCAATCTTTGCTGTCAACTCCTTGACCAATGGATATCTGATCTAAATTGAGAAACTTCTTGCAACTCTTTGCACGCCATAAAATTCTTCTCCAAGAATTAAGCTCACATACGTTTATGTTTGTAGAGGTAAAAGAATAAAACTCTTGTTATTCTCTTCTCTGTCACATTCCTCTACTCTTGGCATACATATATATAGTATGAGATTTGTTACTGATTTTAAATTTAATTCTCAATTCAAATTTAAATCATATCTTGTTATTTTAAACTTGAATCTTTCAAATTTATATTAATATTCTCAATTATCATACTATTATTATATTCTTGGTGCTAATAAAGAATATAATAATATTTTATTTTGAATTAATTTATAATTATTTATTTGATCAAATCAAAATAATAATTAAATAATTCTATAGCAAATATTAGAACACTCGTTAGTGTGTGACCCCATAGGTTCAATACTAAGCGGGTAGTAAATTAGTCATACTAAATTTACTAATCAAGGTTGGCGTCTAGCAACACTCCTCAATGACCCAATAGTATGAAGTAATATATTTTTACTAAAAACCTCATAAGAACAAAGTATAATTCCTTCGATCTTTCTACCTCTTGGTTAACCCTTAGAGTATGGTTTAATTGTCAAACTCTAACTTGTTACCATTATTATAATGAACTGTGAATGACTTAAGAAACTCATTTCTTCATTCATTCAATCTCCTTGGCCAAGGTTTTATTCATCTCAGTCATTATAATCATAGAGCTCAAACTCTTTACCGAGAATTGATGGATTCCTTATTGACTAATCATTAATTCCACAAGTATTTAAATCATACCCAATATCCATTCAACTAGCACCCTAAGGTATTAGGTGTCCGGAATCAAAGTATAATAAATACATTGTTAATTACTATGATAGTCGCAGGTTAAAAGAAACTCTATTACCATGTTCATCTTGAGAATATCCTATTGACAAATATGTGGTAATTATAACCATTAGGAATTCTCAGAGTGAGTCAGTTCAATTGTCATTATCTCTATATGCACCATCTATATATATAATTTAATAAATGAGATCTATTAATCTTCATCCAATGAAGATCATCATATATATATATTGATCTTTCCGAATTATTAATGTCCTTTTTAATAATCATATGATCAAGAATAATTTAAATTAAATTATAAAAAGTTTATCTCTCAATATTGTGATCACTATCACAATGATAAATCTCTAAATTTAATTAAAGACATTATTATATTAACATTTTAATATAATAATGATAACAAATTATTGAACACATGATTGATTAGATTATGATCATACTACTTATTCCGAACAACAGCAACAACGATGACAATGTTATAAAAAGAAGCATGTAAAAAAAGATTTGTGACAACAAAAATGCTGCTTCGTAGCGTAGTATTATTAGGGCATCATCGCCATCTATCTATCTATCTATGACTTCAATTTTAATCAAGTTCCACCTTCAAAATGACAAGTGGCGAACATGCAAGTTGATTAATTACTAATCAAGGAGAGAATCAAGCATTATTAAATATTAAATAATCCATTCAGCATGCATTACTTAAAAAATATACTCGGGATATTGTTGAAAGAACAAGCCAAGTGAGTGTTTTCCATTATAAAAAGCTGATTCTTTATAAATATTTATTTATTTATCCTTTTTTATAGTGGATTTAGATAATACTATTTTTCAATTTGAATATGTATTTATTTTTTAATAACTCAATTTCAGTATGTATAAAGTGTAATCAATTAAGAATAATCCTGTACGAAGTAACTGACCATATCTTAATTAAGTTGTTGGCTAAAAACATGTGGTTTTATATCTAATATATATGCTTTTAGGCGAGATTTGTTTAATTTTAAGAAAAATGAAAATAATAAGTATTAATTTTAAATGTCCTAAGCATAGAAACTTTAACACTCGTGTTAGTTTATAATGTTAGTTTTTTTTTAATATATAGGATAAAATATACTTTTCTTATTCTTAACGTTTATTATAATTTTTTTAAAATACCTATAACATTTAATTTTATTTTTAATATTTTAAATTTATTTAAATTTGTCCTTAATAGTTTTAATTTTTATCAAAATTATTTCTGGATATTTGCAACTTTGCCTCTAATATTTTTTATGTAGTTAATATCTAAAAATAAGTTTGACACAAATAAAAATTATTAGAAATAAAATTAAATAATACAAATATTTTTTACAAAAGATACAAATATTAAATAAAAAGTGAAATTCTGATATCATCTTATCCGATCCGTCTAAAAAAGTGCCAATAAAAGAATATAATGTACATTAAAAAAATGTTTTATGAAAATTAATTTAAGATATCTTAAAATTTAATTTTCACTTTTATGGAGAGAGTACTATATTAAGAGCTATTTTTTTTTATTAAGTATTCAAATTGTTGGAGAAAGACTAAATAAGTTTTAAATCTACTATATATAGTGGGTAGTGATGAACAATACAAGTAAATTTTCAAGGTTCATATATATACAAGTCAGTTAAAAGCAACGCACTATCAATTATTTTGGAGGAATGTTAATATTATTTGTATTTAATTTTGACGTACTAATAATATAAAATAATTTTATATATATTTTTAATTACGTAATATTATGTTAATAAAATAAAATAATTATTTTTTATATTGACCATGAAAATAATTATAAAAAAAATATAACTACATAATTATATAAAATACTTTATATTATCTGTAGATTAAAATTCAACTAATATTATTTTGCAAAACCTTTATTTCAATTCAAAAGAAAGATGAGAAATAAAGTTGTAAAAGGTAATATCATCATCTTTGGAACCTTGTGGCTCCATTATTATAGCTGGGACCTGGCCATCAATTACATACAAATTGCTAAATAGCCGTGAAGTTGCATGACATCAATAATATCAATCGGATCTCGTTAGGCCGATAATAGATTATTTGTATAATATATATAATGAGCTATTGAGTTATAAAATAAATATTTTTTATTTAATCTAGAATAAGCATGTGAGTATAAGAGATAATAAATATCTTTTCGAAAAATTAAACTAATTTTAAGGTTCACCAAGAATCGAATTCTTGACCTTTTGGATCTAGCGTTTTAATACCATGTCATGATACCACTCATCCCAAAAATTTTAACTGATGGAAAAATATAATACTAATGATTATATATCTAATATTCCATAAACCTCTATTATACACATTATATAAATATTTTATTGGATTCTCATACTTTCCCATATCAATATGCTTTAATTATTAAATAGATTTTGCTACGAACTTATTTAAAACTTATTTGAATTGAAAAAAAAAATCTATTTTTTTTAAAATTAATATAATTTATTTTTATTTGAGAGTCAATTTAATTATTTAAAATAAATTCAATTCTTTAATTTAAAATCATTTTTATATGGGTTAAAATTTTTCTTTTATAATTTTATCTTTAGCAAAATTATTTTATTAAATATTCACTTATTATTAAAATATATAAATAAGAATTATTTTTTACATTTAACATATTAAGTTTGTTTAATAAATTTTAGATTTTTTATTTTATTTATAAAAGGATTAAAATTAAAATTCATAAAAAAATTTAAATTATTTTTTTATTTATTCTCAAATAAAAAAATAATTTTTAAATAAATTTTAATTCATAAATTTCCAAACTCTATATAATTATTCTACCCTTTTATACGTCAATTAATCAATGCGCTTGACTGAACCTGAAGACCTGAACCTTGAACCCTGAACATTTATAAAATTTGATTTTGTATTCCATTGCTGATTGTACATATTTAATAGTTCTTTAATTAACTTATAATAAGTTGTGTTTATGTGTATGCATTGAAGAATAATTTGTTTTGTATGTATTGGTAATCATTATGATGTGATACTTTTTCAATTAATAAAAGGAAAATTATAAATTATATATAAAAAATTAAAAACTTTTTAATTTATATAATATTTTTTGTTACAAGAAAAATATTATATAATAGTATTACCTACTCAACAAATGATTACCTAGAGCAAAACAGCTCATTTAACACTAAAAATTTAATTCGTGATAAATTTATAATTATTTATATATCTTTGATAGATATACTAGTTAATGTTAAATTAGTGCAAACAGGATCAGTTAGTTAGTGAGTAATTAACTTATAATCAATCTATTAGTTAGTTAGTTATATAATTAAGTATCTGTTAATTAGTTGATCAGTAATTAATTTAGTTTATGATAGCTGAAACTCTTCTATTATAAATGGCTAGAGCTAATTATTATGAGATCAATCTTACTTTACCAATTCAATTGAGAATTACTTAAAATCTTCTTTTTCTGTTCTTATTCTCTCTTCGTTCTCTCTTCATTCTTGAACTCTTCCTTCTTTCTACTTTCTCTCTTATTTAAGTTTGATATCCTTCATGGTATTAGAGCTCTCTTCTCATTTAATTCAATGACAAATAAAAATCAGAGATCTAAAAACACAATGAATAAGTCAACCACGTCTCCAAATTTCACCTTTTTTTTTAATTTCTATGAAATTTGACTATGACAACTTCTTACAGTGGAAAGACCAAGCCGAATCAACAATTGAGGGCCACAATTTGCTTTATCACATCATCGGAAAAAGAATCCCGTTAAGACTTGATGAATCGGAAAAAGTAACACCAGAGTTTGCTGCTTGGAAGAGACAAGATGTGTTACTTAAATCGTAGCTTCTTGCTTCATTGACCAAGTCGTTCATCACTCGAATGGTAGGATGCAACTATTCGTATGAGATCTGGAAAAGGCTAGAAGACCACTTTTCTTCACAAATTAAAGTAAAAATAATGCAACTGAAACACAGGTTGAGCAGTATTAAGATAGAAAAGTCAGTAAATGAGTATGTGTTAGTTTTAAAAGGAACAATTGATACTTTAGCTTTAGTAGGAGAACCAATGCGTGAGAGTGATCATGCAAATACTATTTTAAATGGGTTAACTAAAGAGTATAGCTTGATAATAACTTCAGTAGTGGAAAGGCCAATGAGCATCTTGGTTGAAAAACTTGAGGCTCTGCTATTAACTCATGAAAGTATGTTGGAGAGTTTCCAAAACCAGAGTCATTCATACAAGCAAATATGGCACAAAGTGCATCAGGTTACTCTCAGAATTTTAACACAAGAGGTGACTTCAGAGGTGATTTCAGAGGAGACTATAGAAGCAGAGGTGGTGGCAGAACCTTCTATAATGGTCAATTTAGTGAGAACAACTCCGAATTTGAAACTCAGGCTTATAATCCAAGTTTTGGTGGTGCTGAAGGGACAAGAATGGTCAATATTAAAAGCAGTAGTATTATAGTGGTTCAAAAATGTTCAATAGTGATAGAGCTATTTATCAAGTATGTGATAAGCCTGGACACACTGTCAAGGCATGCCGGTATATGTATGATCCGCCAGAAGGCTCCAGAAATCAATATGAAGGCACAAACTCACAGATTCTGCAAGGATCACAAGCCAACTTGAGCATTATATTAGCCACACCTGCAACACTGAAGATCAAAGCTAGTATCCAGACTCAGGTGTTACACACCATATAACCTCAAACCAGCAAAATCTAATTGAAAGGAAGAAGTATGAAGGTGCAAACAAAATAATCATAGGCAACAGATCAGGTTTGCATATTAAACTTGTTAAAAAATCTTTCTTTAAAACTGATTTGAGTAATAGAGAATTCTTGTTGAACAAATTACTACATGTGCCTGACATTATAAAGAACTTACTTATTGTATATAAATTCTGCTGTGACAATGATGTCTATTTTGAATTTTATTTTAATGGCTGCTGTGTGAAATATCAGGAAACTAAAAAGATTGTTATACATGAAAAAGTTGAGAAGGGAATGTACAAGTTTCTCAACTTCACTCTATCTTTCACTTCATCAAATAAATCAGCTGTTTTTGCCTCAAATGTGTTCACTGTTGATAAATTTCTCTTGTAGCACAACAGATTAGGTCACCTTGCAAATAATATTGTTTCCTCTATTTTGAAATTTTGTAATAGTGTTGCTTCATTGAATAAAAATTCTTGTGCTTTCTACTGTATTGGAAAGTCCCACACACTCCCTTATCCTTCCTCAAATACCTTATACATTGCTTCCCTACAATTAATATACAAAGATATATGGGGACTTGCTCCATTCCTGACTTAAATGGACACTTTTACTTTATTGTCTTTATTGATACTTATAGTAAATACACTTGGTTTTACCTTATTAAAACTCACGTTCAAATTAAATCAGTTTTTAATTATTTCCAACAAATGGTTGAGTTGCAATTGAACACAAAAATTAAAATGCTTCAATCTGACAATGTTGCTAAATTTTTGAGCTTAGCTAAGGATCTATAGGTACAAGGTCACAGTTTTTCCTATTCTCATGAGCATCATCAAAATGGTAATACTGACAGGAAGCACAGGCACATGGTTGAAAAGGGCTTAGCTATGCTAGCAGATGCACGCAGGCCAATTAAGTACTGGAGAGAGGCCTTTATCATAGCAGTTTATCTAATAAATAGGTTACCAACATCAGTGTTCCAAGATCTGTCACCATTTGAGAAGCTGTTTGAAAAGAAATTTGAGCATACAAGCTTCCGAATTTTTGGTTGTTTGTGTTTTTCACACTTGCGACTATACAATAGACACAAACTGAAATTCAGGCCAGCACCATATACATTTTTAGGCTAGAGTGCAGTGCACAAAGCTTACAAATGCCTCATTGAAGAAGGCAAGATAGCGATATCAAGCAATTTGATCTTTGATGAACAACAATTCCCTTTCAAAAATTTTGCAATATCTTCAACACCCAAACCTGATCTGTCTCCTAACTTTCACTCAACTCCAACCATTTCATTACTAAATATGAACCCACCTCAACCCTTACCCAATACCATAGAGTCAAGACCTCCACAACCTGTACAAAGCACTCTAGGGTCAGGATCTTCTTCTTTGTCTATCACAGTCACCTCCCCCACCTCATCCTCACCATTACCTACATCACCATCAGTCACATCCATTCCAATTCCTATCTCAGACCTGGAAGTTGTTATTTTTTTATGATGATCACTCAGCTTCAGCAATATCCAATCTAAATGTTCATCCCATGATCACTAGGAGCAAGAGTGGAATTCTCAAGTCGATATCCTTTCTAACTAGTATTGAACCAAAAACTGTCAATGATGCCTTATCCAAACCATAATAGAAAGCTGCGATGGATGCTGAATATGCCGCGCTTATGCAAAACCAAACTTGGAAAAAAATGGTTCTTCTTCCTCAAGGCAGAGAGGCTGTGGGCAGCCACTGAATTTTTCGAGTTAAATATAACTCTGATGGAAGCTTTCAAAAATACAAGGCTCGCGTAGTAGCTCAGGGCTTTTGTCAGAGGCCTGGATGTGATTTCACTGAAACATATAGTCCAATAGTAAAACTAACCTCAATTCGCATTGTTCTCACCTTGGCACTATTAAGGAATTGGAGAATTAGGCAGCTTGATGTGAATAACGCATTTCTACATGGTGATTTGGTCAAAGATGTATATATGAAACAACCAAAGAATTATGAAATTGGGAATGGCAACCTAGTGTGCAAACTCACTAAGGCTATATATGGTCTGAAACAAGCACCATGGACCTAGTACTATAAGCTGTCAATAGATCTCTAGCATCTTGGCTTCAATTCAACAAAATTTGATATTTCTATCTTCACCAGGTTCAAAAATGGTTCCTCACTATTTGTTTTGGTATATGTAGATTATCACTGAAGACTCAGATAAAGCAATCTCTCAGGTCATTAAGCAGCTGAATGATAAATTTGCATTGAAAAATATAGGTGATCTTCACTATTTTCTTGGGGGATTCAGGTCACCAAGACTTCTAATGGAGGTCTATTACTATCACAAGAGAAATATGCCAGAGATCTACTCAAGAAAGCTGAAATGAAACATTATAGACCTTGCCATACACCCTTACCTTTTTCAGTTAAATTTTCTACTTTCAGAAGCTCTCCATTCCAGAATCCTCAGCTCTACAAATCAATTGTGGACAGTTTACAATATCTCATAATCACTCGTCCAAAATTAACATACTCTGTGAGTAAAATTTCACAGTTTATCCAAAATTCATTGGATGAACACTGGAAGCTAGTAAAATAAATTCTGAGGTAAGTACAGGAAACACTCAACTTTGGTTTACACTTACACAAAACAAGGGTGCAAACCATTAAAGCCTATAGTGATTCTGACTAGACAGAGAACCCAAATGATAGGAAGTTCATCGGAGATTTTTGTGTCTATTTTAGAAGCAATCTGGTCTCGTGGAGCTCAAAGAAGTAGGATGTTGTTGCTAGGTCTAGTACTGAAGCAGAGTACAGGGCTGTGGTTGACATAGTTGCTGAACTAATTTGGATTAAAAACTTTATCGTTGAATTATGAGCAAAACTCTCAATAGCCCTATCAGTTTACTGTGATAATTTAAGTGTTGTACTGCTGGCAGCTAATCCAATTTTATATTCTAAGTCAAAACATTTGAAATTGATCTCTATTTTGTAAGAAATTATGATACAAAGGAGGTTATTCAAGTAAGTCATGTTTCTAGGGCTGTGCAACTAGCTCATATGTTGACAAAATTATTATCCAGTGGTGCCTTTCTTAAGTTTAGGACAGGACTGATGGTTGAAAACTTAGAGACATCCACTGATGAAAACAGGCTCGACATAGAGGATCATAAAGAAAAACCAGAAAATCCTGAAAACTCAAGAAGTGCAAGAAGTAGAAGTCATGATGAAGAACCAATGCACTCCTTTAAGACTCAGAATATAGAAATAGAAACAGAACAACCAAGCAGCAGTGGTCATGATAGATATACTAGTTGATGTTGAATTAGTGCAAACAGAATCAGTTAACTAGTGAGTAGTTAGCTTGTGATCAATCTGTTAGTTAGTTTAGCTGTAATTAATCATATATCAATTAGTTGGTCAATGGTTAGTTTAGCATGTGACAGCTAAAACTCCTCTACCATAAGTAGCTAGAGCTAACTATTGTAAGATCAATCTTATTTTACCAATTCAATTGAGAATTACTCAGAACCTTCTTTCTCTTCTCTTTTTGCTCTTACTCACTCTTCGTTCTCTCTTTATTCTTGAATTCTTCCCTCTTTCTAATCTCTTTTTAACTTGAGCCTGATATCCTTCAATCTTTATGATTAAATTAGTTTGTCAATTTTTATAATTTTATTAAATTTATAATTAAATTTTTATAATAAATCATTTTCAATTGAGTTTCTATACTGTTTTAAATTTTATAATTAAATTATTGATTTACAAAAAAATTTTAGAATTAATAAAAATAATTTTCTCAAATTAAAGATATTCACACTTTAAAATTAAATTTCTAAATCTGAATGTCCTCTCATTTTTTAAATATTCTATTTGTTCTAATATTTTTGCATGATAAATACTTAATTATAAAATTTAAAATAGTATAAAGATCAAATTAAAAACTTTTAAACTACAAAAATTAATTATAAATTTAGTGAAATTATAAAAAATGCACGATAGAATAATTTAATCTATCTTTATCTATCAATTTAAATTTATGTAATAAATAGTTTTACAACTATACTACATATATACTAAAATTATCCACTAAAATTAGTCACTAGTATAAAATACATATTAAAATATAATATAAATATATATTAAAAATAAATTATATCACATATATTTATAATTTTATATACAAATATATATATTAGTGACTAATTTTAATATACAAATAGTATTTCTAAAATTTGATTCTTGTTAGCTAAAAAGAAAGAATATAAATATAAAATAAACAAAAAGAAAAAGAATCTACTATCAACAGGCAGGTTTCAAATTAAAGTTAGAAGAGATTCTTGTGTAAGAAAGGATGTTAACTATAAATTATTCATGTGTATTTTTTTATATATATATCAAGTTAAATTTTTAAGATACACAATTTTATGACATTATAATACAATTAAAGGAGTTATTAAGTACTTATGGAGTTATGGAAGTTACTAAGTTATATTTCTACAAGAACAACAACTGTAATTTGCAACGAGCTGTTGAAGG
This sequence comes from Arachis duranensis, assembly GCF_000817695.3. Lineage (NCBI taxonomy): Eukaryota > Viridiplantae > Streptophyta > Magnoliopsida > Fabales > Fabaceae > Arachis > Arachis duranensis. Next base: position 107,741,869 of record NC_029777.3, read on the forward strand.
TTTTGCGGCGATTTCAAAATGTCAGAAATTCAGTTTGCAGCGGTTAACCGCCACGGATACAAGCGTTTTAATATCTTAAAATTCATTTATCTAATTTCATCTTAATATTTAAAGTATATGATTCGAAGTAAAATTATGTCAACAAAAGTGTCTCAATTAGTCATATTTCCAGTCATACATGATTAAAACCATGCTTTGACCTTATTTGGACAATCCTTTTATAAAACTAAATTGTAATTTTTTTTGGTAATAGTTAATGTTGATAAATTAAAAACTAATACTATTAGAGTCTTCAATATATATAGTTTTTCATAAAATTATGGTGTATTCGCCGTTTTTTTTTTCTTTTTAAAAGTTTTTTGTGGCTTTTCAAAGGTGATTTTCAAAATATTATAGCACCAGCTGTATATTTGGTAAATAAAATAAAAAGTAACTTTCAATGAATAATAAAAAGCCACTTTAAAAAATATTCTCAGAAATATTTTAAAAATAATAAGGTAGAATTTATGACGACTATTATTATTACGAATTGTTATATTCTATTTAAAAGTGTTATTAAAATTAAAGTAATATTTTTATATTTAAAAATATTTATACTGTTATTTTTTAATTTAAAAATATTATTTTAATTTTAATAATATTTTTTAAATATTATCAATAGTTTATAAATTACTATTATTACCATAATAATAATAACCACCATACCATGTAGCATTTATAAATAGTACCTTTTGTGGTGCAAATAAAGTATACTATTGGTTGATTCAAATTAAATAACACCTTTGTTCACTATTCTTTTTTCTGAAATT
>NC_029777.3:107742793-107743884 GCF_000817695.3 Arachis duranensis
CACACTATAGTCAAATAATAGATAGTGCTTGCTACTGTATACAAATATTAACTTAATTAAGTGATTAAATCACCCAAGTTGATTAATAGAAGAATGACACCTTTTATACCAAAAAAAAAGAAAGACACTTTTTATTAATTGACTAATAATTAAGTTGCTTAGGACACTTAACTCTCCTTTTATGTCCATTGTTGGACAGCAAAGCGGAATAAACAAATAATATACCTAATAAAGCAAAGCAAATCCTTATTACTTTTAAAATTTGCCTTTTTCTTTTATTACATTTTAATATTTAGCAGCTGTAATGTTGGTTATTGCTAGGTCTCACAATGGATAAAGTAGGGTAGATTTGGACTCTACCTTAATTAATCTTACTCGTAAGTTGAAAATTTTTTTAAAATTTTATCAGATTCTACTCGCAGATTGAAATTTTTTCAATTCTAATACTATCCGTACCCTAAAGTTCTAAATCCTATCATATTTGATCCTACTCGCAGAAAAATAAAAAATTTTTAAGCAAATATAAAATTTTCAAGCAAATATAAAATTTAACCATTTCAAATTTCATACATATTAATAAAATAAAAAAAGTTCAAATTAAAAATAAAAAATTTTTAAAAAAATCTAACATAAAATTATAAATAATATGATCATCAACTAACTTAGTGGTTATTTCAATTTTTTATAAGAGGAAAATTGTGACTTTAACATTCACTTCTTTTACTACATGCATAACTTTTACATATATATTATATAATATATTAGAGTTGCAGGTAGGGTAGAGTAGAGTAGGATATACCCTAAATTCGTACCCTACCCTACCTACAGGTAAACCTGCACTATATCCTACCTTACCCACAACAAATCGAATAAATAACCCTACCTAAATGGGTTGGTCTGGATTAGATACATGCGACAGGGTATAAATTATCAGTCATACTTACAAAGTTTGCTGATTTATATATTGTAACCTGCTAATTAAGGAATGTGATTGGTTTTGTTATAATGGTTACCTAAGTAAAGATTTGTATTATTTAATTAAAATTTTATATTTATATATTATTAAACTTTGAAAATAATAAAAAATTAAA
>NC_029777.3:107743973-107755386 GCF_000817695.3 Arachis duranensis
CTTTTATAGTGAAAAAAATATTATATAAATTAAATAAAAAAATCTCTCGGATACTTAGTACAAAATTCGATTTGGTTGGCTTAACCAGTTATAAATAATATTCAACTTAACATTTTATCCGTTAATTTCTCAGTTTTGTCTTTTTTAGGCAATAAAGATGTTTTAGTATGATGACTAATTAAATTAGGAAATTAAAAGTTGGCTGCTAAACATATTTGATATGATTTTAATGGCAGACATGGGTCCTCCAAGGATAATCTCTTGTTTAGGATATATTCTTGAATCATTTTTCTTTTTATTTTACCAAAATATTAGGATTTACTATATTTGATAGTGGCAGGCACAAAGGAAGGGTGCTTCAAACCCTACCAATACAAAAGTACAACCTCTAATCAAAAGAATGAAAAAAAAAATAAATTAAAGTCTAAATGATATGCTAATATTTTTTGAAAAAAAAGTTATTTTATATATATATATATTTTTTTTTTTTTTAAATGAAATTATATAAAACATTATTAGTCAAAGCATGATTAACAATATGTGAGTTCTATGGAGAGCCTTCTATAATTTCAAGAACTATGCCTGTAGCATTTTTAATCTTTAATTAATTCACTCTTAAATTTCAATTTATTCGTCTTTACTCGTATGTAACTCTTATTTTAAAAATTAAAGTTCTCCTAACTTGTAATTAGTAAGTCGAATACCGCAAATTTGTCGATAAACTAAACAGGGCGACAAATATAATATTGCAAACAAATGATATTTTTTATATTTGTGATCTTATGTCTATTTGAAGAGTTTTTTATTTAGTGATGATTGGAGAGAAATTTTCCTTTTGCACCTCACAAGCATAATTTTTTATGATTAATTTTTACATATAAGTGTTTTGTGCTTACAAACTTTACAAGTCTGGAGAAAACAAAGTTCACTAAATGTGTTATTTATGTTACGTACCTTTTTAACAGACTTTTAAATCAATTCAAACTAATTAACGCGTAAATATATAACTTTCATTTTTAAAAAGATTTCGTTTTTTTTTTTCGAATTTCTTGTCAAATTTGTTGGATCTCCTTCTTCTTTCGTTTTTTTTTTTCGATTTTCATTATTTCTGAAAACAAGCTTTGAAATTGTTTTGAAGATAATGGAACTTCAGAAATACACCCAAACGATTACAAAAATACACTCAAATGATTACAGAAAGGATTAAAGAAATATACCCAAAAGATTACATAAATACACCAAAAGGATTTAAGAAATACACCAAAAACATGGAGGAGACCGTATATTTCTTCTTGAAATCTTTTAATGTTTTGCTGGTTAAGGATGAGGTACATGACATAGACAATCTAGAAAAAAAACCTAGAAGAACAGTAAAATAGTACCTTGAATAATGTTTTTTCGTTTTTTCTGGTGATTTTTTATGGAAATTTGTATCTTTTACTCTTCGCGACGAGTTGGAACGTGTCTTTTATTTTGAATCTTGGCGATTTGCGTTTTGATTGAGGAAGAATAGGAAGATGGCGAATCTTGACGGTTTGTGTTTTGATTGAGGAAGAAGAAGAGTGCGGCATAATGAACACGTGCATTGGACGTTCGATTTTAAAGGAGTGGTGCGCATGTTTTTTCTTGGACTTGAACCAACTTGTATAGCTTGTAAGCCAAAAAGGCTTGTATGTGTAGCAGACCTCAATTTTCTATTGGGTTTGAATTGTAAGATGGTATTTATTTTTAAAGACTAAGATTGAGATTGAGAAATTAGGATTTAGTATTGTATTTAATAGTTAGAGATTCAAACTAAAATTTTAGTCTCTTAATAATATTTTAAAAAAATAAAGATATAGAGACTAAATTTTTTTTAAATAAATCCGAGACTGAAATTTTTATGAAACTTTTTTTTTGTAAAATATATCTTTATTTAATTTTTTAAATTTTAAATTTAATTATTAATTTTTATATTTATTTTAAACTAAATATAATACTTAAATATAATTCTATCAGTATATTTTATATTAAATATAATTTAAAAATTTAATTTAATTTCAGTTTTTTTATCTTTGTCTTCTAATTATAATCTCTTAATTTTAATTTCAATCTCCTTTCTAAATACAATTTAATAGTTTCTTCCTATTTTTTTTTCACAAAAATAAAATAAAAAATAATATCTGAGTTCGAATTTGACAAGGAGATCCTGAGTTTAACGTTTTGTGGTTTCCTTCGCTAACCGCTCCCGTATGTTTTTTTAAAGGTTAGGCTAAAATAAATTCTATAATTTTAAAAATATACGCTTTTTATTCCATATAAGATTAGAGACTAATATTATACAATTATTATATGATTAGAATGGAAAAATCAAAAGTAAAAAACAGTGTTTACATTGCAAGTGATATGACAGGAACAGCTAAGTCATTCATTGATGATTAGATGGTGATGTGATAGGAAGCAATAGCCTCAACCATTACCATTATTGTGCCATTGCATATATGGAATTTTAATTTTAATTTTCACTTTTTCACTGTTTTTCTTTAAAAAATATCATCCTATTTTTCTCATCAATGCACTTATTCTTGTTAATATTTTGTATATATTTTTCTGAAGGAAAATCAATGCCCTCAAGCTCTCCCCATTAGGATTACATAAACTTAAAATATCAATATATTGATAATTTTAGAAATTAAAATAAATTATTATTGTGTTTGATCTTACAATTCAAAATTATACATATAATCACAATAGAATTTGCAAATTTAAGGTAGTTAAAAAAACACTTAAATCGCACTATAGAGTATAAATTTAAATTACACGTTTTTAATATTATTTAAATACATCTTTAAAATAGGTTTTTTCTTAAATGGCAATGGCATAGAACATTTCATTTATAATACTTTAAATTTTCATTTTTCTCTCAATTGAGTAAAACTATATAAATCTTATAATACTAATTTCCTATCATTTACAATATTAATTATTGATGCATCAATATTATATATATCAACTTAGTATTGAGAGAAATACATCCGAAATGTAATAAAATCAAAATTACAAAACTTAATAAAAATGAGATATTTTTAAATTTTTAATAAAAAGAACATCTAAAAATTAAAAAAAATTAAATTATTAAAAAGATTATTTAAAATAAAAAAAATCCAAAATATAAGAAAAAAAGTAATTTGAAACTTAAGAAAAAAAATCCAAACTAATAAAAAGAATAATCTAAAATCAAGAAGAAGAAAAAGAAGAAGATCTACGGGGAGAGACCGATTGCATCGAAGATCCGTTGCACGGAGAGCTGGCGTCCCAGCAATGAGGAATCGATGCAAGAAAGACGGTGCACTCTGCGGTGATCTCAAATAGCAGAGACTCTCGCCAAGCAAAGCTCTACTTCAATGATCTGAACGTACCACTCACGATGATGAGAATTCAATGCAAGGATGAGGATGAGGAGGAGGAGGAGGAGCGATCACACCAAGGATATGTTGCACGGAGAGCGGCGCGTCACGGCGATGTTAGATAGCGGAGGCTCCCGCCAAGCAAAACTCTACCTCAATGATCTGAATGTGCCACTCGCAGCGATGAGAATTCGATGCAAGTCGAATCGGTATACGTGCACAAAGAAATTTTGGAGGAAGACGTAGTGGCAGCGCGATGGGTGGTTGTTTTCGATGGACCGACGATATAAGAGAACACTACACGTTCACAAAGTTGTTACGTGATGATACATACATTTATGAAACTATATGTATTTAGATTTATAGAGGAAGGTCCTAATTTTATGAAACTAGTTCTAAGGAGAAATATAGAGAAACAACATTCCTACAAGTCAACATAAGCTAACTCTATTATAAATAAATAAAAAATTGAAAATCAAAATTCAAAATTAAAAAAATCTTTCTACATTTATCCTAATCACGTTTATAATACACAGTAAAAACAATCCATAAAAAACCTAATCCATTTCCATTCATTTGGAAATAGTCAAATCTCTCCATCCACAAACTCACAGTCTCCACACAGTTTCGACGCCGTTGCCCACCAACCACCGTCGCATATTTCGTCGCGCTGCGCGCCTCTTCCTTGCGTCCCACCGCCCCCACCATCCTTTGCGACGCAGCCACTGTCGGGCTCCCATTCGCCATGCGCGATCAATTACTCCAATCCATGGCAACTCCTCCATTTTCGATGCGCGGCCTCCGTGGCTTTCTCCTTGCAACGCGCCACCGCGAGTCTCCTACCGTGCACGCAACACCGTCCAAGATGTCGTCGCCAGTCACCTTACTACTTTTCTTCTTTTTTTCTCCTATTTGTTTTTGAATGATTCTTTTAACTAGTTTTTTATGTTTCTTTTTCCTAAATTTTGGATGATTCATTTTCCTATATATTGTATAATTTTTTTCTTAAGATTTGGATAATTTTTTTTTTATGTTTTGTATGTTTTGGTATTTTTTTTAAAATTTGGATTTTTTAAATTAAGATTTGTGTAATAAATAATAAAAGATGAATTAGAGTAAGAAGAAGTAATTAATAATCATTAATTTTATATTTTTTAAAAAAAATTTAAATAACCAATAATCGATGACAATTAATTAGTATAAAATGCATTTAAATATGATTGTTGGCTATACACACAATACTATTTTCCTTTAATTTTTTTTTCCTTGCATATATATGCTGATTGAAGATAAGGTAAAGAGAACTAATGGACTACGTACTAATGTACCATATCTATGTTCTGTATATTTGTTTGTTTTATTTGTTGCCTGTTTTGTTGTGCATGAGTAGAAAAAAATAGGGATCAAATTTCAATGTAAGACATGAAAAGTGTGCATGGGGAATTGGCGAAGAAATAGTAAAGTTGAATGACAAATGAACTGAAACTGAGACTCAAACTGGAACATGGAAGAGTAAGATTATTGAGCTACCTCAACTTAAGTCGCTAGAGACTAGAGAGTGCACTACTCATATTCTTTTATCACCAAAAATTTAGAAATGTCCAATCTGTCGCTTTTCTTTTATAATTTAAAACAACTAATTAATTTATTTATTTACACTTTGTTTAGCTTTTCAAATATGAATAAACTAGTATTTGTATACAAAATATTTAAAATATTGATAAATTTATTTATAAAAAATAAAATTCGGTTGATATTTAAATTAAAAAAATCAAAATTTTTAAATTACTCCTGCTAACTCAATTGAATCTCATTTCAAAAGTTTAATTATAACTCTAACCTTATTCATTTCAATTCGCAACTCTCCATTTTAATTTTTAAAAGATTGGTTTAATAAATTTAAAGGCTTTTCCTTTATTTTTTTTCATCATAAAATGTGGTGACCATTATTCTCGACATCTTTTCAAAATTCCCTCACACTCTAGTTTCTGCCTACTTGGAATATGCTATGACATAAAGTGGATTTGTTTTTTAAATAAATAAAATAAATTCAATATTTGTGAGTTTGTACATTTTTTTAAAAAGTTATATTTTTGCACTATATTACTTATTTTAAAGACGAGGTGATTTTTTTTTTACATTATATTCTTGTTTGAGAGAGTAAAAAAATTATTATACATAGTTTGTTTATAAACTAAATAAGTTTAAAATATGATTTGGAATCGAGTTAGAAAATAAAATTGATATATTTTATTATAATTTAAATAATATTAGTTTAATTTTTATTTTTTAATATAATCTAATTTTATTTAAAAGATTATGATGTGTATTTATTTTTAATTTAATTAAATTTAAATTTAATTTAAATCATAATAATGTAAATAATTAAATTTAAAACTAAATTCAAATTAATATAATACACATCGGATTCTTTTGAATAAAATTAGCTTAGATGATATAAAAGATAAAAAACAAACTGATATAATTCAAATAGTAAATTATATTAATTTTACCTTCTAAATCTCAAATCATACCATAAATTAATGTTGAACGTATCTAGGTTTACAAATAAAATATGTATAATATTTTTTTTATTTTGTTGACAGCGATAATATCATAATAAGATATGTTTATTAGGGTCTCATTAACATTTCTAATGAGATAAGTAATAAAAAATATAAATATAAATAAATTGTAAGGTATTCTTACAATTTACTAATTTCATTATTATTATTATTATTATTATTATTATTATTATTATTATTATTATTACACTGATAATATATATTACCTAGAGAATATAAAAGTGAGACAATTGATTTTGTTCTTAAAATACAAAAGCTTGTTAAGATACAAGTCTGACATGATAATTGATTATTAAGGATCCCTGAAGTGTACACACACAACGGTTTTCGTTTCAACTGTGCAATAATTGATATGAAGAACAAATTAAAGCTCCACACAAAAGATATTATTATTATTATTAAAGCAAAGAAAAAATTCAATCAAACAACCCGATCCGAACACTACTTGAGAGAGAGAGTGTGTGTATTATATCCTTATTTATATTTAAATTAAATTTTATATTATTGTGATTAATTTTTAGAAAAATGATATCACTATTCCTAGTTTTTTTGATATTATCAACTTTTGTGTGTAATTTTTCTAAATTATATTTCATTCTCCTTATTTTTTTAACTTTATGGTGATAGGAAAAAAGTTCTATCATAAAATAATTTGCATACATATAATAGCTAGATGTGTGATATTATCAATTAGAGAAAAAAAATCTGTACTCTCTAATTTTTATGATAGCTAACTTTTAAATAATTTTAAAAATATTTATTAATGCTTGGGTTAATGAATTAATTAGTATTGAATTTATTTTAATTTTTATTAAAATAAAAAATTTAAAAATAAAACGTATTAGTTATATGATTAAAATAAATTAAGTGTATGTAAAGATTAAAAATATGACGCCATTCTAACTATTCTCTCACGTGCACACATTACAAAATGATTAATAAGTCTAATATTTTCTATGATTATTATCTTTATTTTGGAATACATTGTTTTTATTTCTTAATTAATTTTATAAAATATGATGTCATGTTATACACAGTTTTTTCTCATATACTTTTTAAATTTTTATATGATATGAAATTATTTTATAAAATAGAAAAAAGAAGATTTGTTAAAGAATAACTATTCTACTACTTGCTTTTACATGATGATTTTAAAATACTTCTTTTTCATTTTTCTCTTCCCAAATATAATAAAATTGAAAGAAAGTCTTGTCAACCAGCTCTCTCTCTCTCTCTCTGAATCCGTACAACAAATTTACATGTGAGTGTTTCTTCGCTGGTTAAAAAAAATCTAGTGCGGTGCAATCATAATCTTAATTCACTTCACCAAACTTTAATTTTCTTTAGGTAAAAATTCAAGTACAGTCGACTTTATGTAAAGTTAATATCTAAGAATTGTTAGATAAAAATTTAGTCAAATCAATCAAATCATCTAACGATTATCAGATATTAACTTTACGTGAAATCGATTGTACCTACCTGAGTTTTTACCTTTCGTTTATGCTTCAATTTTCTTCTATACCCTCTTCCTTTTTTTTATTTTTTTTCCATGATAGTATGTTGCCAACACAAAAATAAAACCATTATTTTCTGGCATATCATCACATAACATTCATTACATATATTAAAATTAAATCTCTCTCATATATGGTTTTCATTATTAGGGTTTCAACTTTTCAACTATCCTTTGAGAAAAATCCACTCATAATAAATAACAAATTTAAGTAGGGTAGTTTCTAATTTCTCTCTCTAATTTTTCTTTCTCATTGCTAGCTACCACTTCCTCCTCCTCCTCTTTTTTTAGCTGAGTAGTAGTAGTGAGAAGATTTCTAATTAATTTTTAAAAAAAAAACCTTCTTTTTTTTTTGGGTTGTAATGGAGATGGAGGAATACCCTAATAATAATAATAATAACTTGAGGCAAGAAAAGAGAGGTGCAAATGCAATAAGGCCAAGTTTCTTGTACTCATCAACTACTAATACTGCTTCTCTTCATAATCATCATCATCATCACCACCAAGTTCCAATCAACACCTTTAATCTTCAATCTTCAGATCATCATCATCAACAATGTTTTGAATCTGATGATAATCATCAAGTTCTTGTTGTGAAGACTGAAGCAATTAGCACCACCCCACATCATCACTATCCTTTGTTGAGGGGAAACAATAATAATATGCATCATCCCCACCATAGCCAGCAACACCATCATCATCATCAACAAGGACGGAATTACAACCAAACCTCCAATAATGGTGGTGGTGAAGTTGATGCCATCAAAGCCAAAATCATTGCTCATCCTCACTACTCTAATCTCTTAGAAGCTTACATGGATTGCCAAAAGGTAATTAATTACTTATCATTTCATTTAATTATTAACCATTTTGAGTATGCTTACAAAAACATTATTCTTTTTTTTTTCAAAATAAATAAAATTTTTAATTATAAGATGTTTTGAATCTAACATTATTTAATTCAATTACAATTATTTCCTTTTTTTTATTTCATATAGTTATAAACTAATAATTAATAGCTAATTTTTATAGGAAAAGGCTAAGGAATAGTTTATCTATAACAACTTAATTTGTAGGTCGGAGCTCCGCCGGAAGTGGTGGCGCGACTGGTGGCGGCGAGGCAGGAATTTGAGGCACGGCAACGATCTTCAGTTAGCTCAAGGGAAAGTTCCAATAAGGACCCAGAACTTGACCAATTCATGGTGTGGGGTCTTCTTTTTAAATTAAATTATTATTTATTTTTATAAAATATTATTCTTTTTTGGGTGGGTTTTCTCTTTTGCTAAATTGGGCTTTCTAGATTTTAATTTTCACCTACTCGTTAATTAATGGTATTGATTGATTGATTGATTCATGATTTGATCATGGAATAATATAGATTATTAATTATTATGTGACCTTAGAGACACTAATAATAATAACTTTTTATTTTTTATTTAATTATTTTTTTTTATAGGAAGCTTACTATGACATGCTTGTGAAGTATAGAGAGGAATTAACAAGGCCTATAGAAGAGGCTATGGATTTCATGAGAAGAATAGAAACACAGCTAAATATGCTTTGCAATGGACCCGTTAGGATCTTCCAAGGTATAGTGTTTATTTAAATTAAATTATAAAACTTTCTCTTTATAGGGTTTTGGTAATGATGAACAAGTGCCCTATTTCCCTTTTCACCCCCCCTTCTCAATTTTTCACAATTTCTTCTAAAATTCAATGTCGGCAAAGACTATGAGTCCATACAGAAAACAAGAGTTAGAATTAAAATTATTATTTTTGGTTACATTTAAAATTTTATTTAGGGTTTTATTTTTTAAACAATTAAAACTGAAAATTTTGTTGTATTTTAAAAAATTATACATTAAATAAATAAAAAGTTTAACCAACCAAATACTCTCTTGTTAAATATAAAAGTTGTTTAATTTTTTTAAACAAATTTTTTATAAATTAAAAGGGTAATTTTTTTTCTTTTACTAATAACCATGCAATAACTGAATCTCACTCTAAAAAAAGCTCATTAATTCTGGCCTAGAATTTTTTCCCTCTAAAATAATGTTGGCACAAAATTTTGCGCATGGTTTCTGCAATTCTTGAAATTCGAAAACTCGAGGTGTTTCTGTACTGAGGCATGAAATTTTGACCAAAACATTTTTTCCAACCTTCTTCAAATCGTGGGGGATTATAGGGGACCCAGATAGAGAAGAAGATGCACAGAACCCTAATCACGAGCTTATAATAATATTATACCATTTTAAAAAATTTTAGGGTTAGATATATAGAAAGAGTTTCTAGTGTATTTAGAATATTGGTGATTTAGTTATATCACTTGGCCATTAATTTGAATCAAAGAAAGAAGGTAAGCACAGCATCTTTCTTTCTTTCTTTTTTTAACCCCATGATTTGACAAGTTAGTACAATTTTAATTTAAATTTTGAACACTTTATACACCTTGTTGGAAATATTGTCCACTCTTCACAATTCCATATGAAGTATGACCCTTATTTATATGATTATAATAATAATAATTACAACTTTATTTATTTTGCTAAAACAAACCCAAATTCTCTACTCTACTCTAAGCTTATTGTTGTCTTTCCCAGGTTTCATTAATTCTAAGTTCTGACAAAGTGATTCTTTTTAGGGTTTTCCTAGTTAATCAATTTGAATTTAGTAAACCACAACATACATTTTCACACTATATTTTGCTAAGCAAAACGGTTCATTGGGTTTTGTATCATATGACAACATTCTTATAAAAGTAAAATGATAATTTGTTCATGAAAACTTTAATTTTGGATTAATTAATTTAAAAAAAATACTAATTTGATCTTTTTAACATAGTAAACAGTGGATATATAATATTTTTTTATTAACTAAAACTTGATAATAATACTTATATATACTGTTAATTATTTTAACGTGTGTGTCTATCTATGAAAGATAGTCATGTAGATAATAATTTTTAGAATGAAATTTTACTTATTTTAATAGAATTTGTGATAAATAGAGAATAATTGATAAAGAATATATAAAAACTCAAAAAATAATAAATACTTCATTGTCAAAAATTATATTGTTTTCATATTCATGTGACATTAATGAAATATGCATCACTGTAAATAACGAAATATATAGATAATTTCATTTCGTTTTGCACTATTCATTAATTAATAGAAGAACATACATATTCACCATTTGCTATCTTAAAATACTTAATTAATTAGTTTTTTTTTTAAAGACTAATTAGTTCAAAGTCAACATCTTTAAAGATTTGATTGTCAATTACTCATCTTATAAATACAATTCTTCTTATACTTATACGAGCTATTATCATTTGTAGTCTTCAATTAATTATGAAATTAGCATGAGTATGAAATAAAATAAAGTATTATTTTTATTTTTAATATTTAAAGAAATTTAAAATTATTCTTAATATTTAAATTGTTTTATTTAAATTTATAATATTATAAAATTATCTCAATATTGTCTTGTTATTGTTAATAATCTGTTAATAAAATTGACGTTAAGATTATATTGAGATAATTTTAAAATATTAAAATCTTAAATAGGATAAAAACGTTTGGAATAAAAATGATATATTATTTTTAAAAAAATTACTACATCAAATAAAATGATAATGAATTTTAATAGAATAGATTATATTATAAATTTAAGCTTTTTATTGATGCTTGTAGAATGATGAGTAAAAAATGTCTGAAAAAGAAAAAAAAGAATATGGTATATATACAATCAAGTATTAAATTACATCTTTTTGTTTATGCTAAATTTTTAATGTTTAATTAAATTAAATTTTATTTTAAACTTTAAATAAATTTTATTTTTTCAACAATTTTAGTTTTATTACAATAGATAATTATTCAGTTGGTTTTTTTAATTTTATTTTTAATAAAAAATAAAATTATTTAGAAT
>NC_029777.3:107755667-107756449 GCF_000817695.3 Arachis duranensis
AAGAGTAAAATTAAAAAAAAATAAATTTATTTAAAATGAAAGTAATACGATCAAGAATGATTAAGAGTAATATATTTAAATATAATTAGAAAATAATTAAATAATAATGTATTGTAAAAATATTGATATTATTGAATGATACAATTAAGATTTATTTTAAAATTAAAAATAAATTTTATTTAAGTTAAATATTAAAAATTTTTGGTATATTAAAGACAAAAAGAGTATCATGTTCTTTTTTTATTTTTTTTGGAATTTTATTTACTAGTAACTAGTAATGAGTAAAATTTTTAAATTTGTAATTCAATTTATTCAGTTAAAATTTTACTTTTATTATATTTGATTTGATATTTTTTTTAAAAGTAATGTATTATTTTTGTCATATTTAAATTTTTAATATTTTAAAATGGTTTCAATTTTATCATATCATCAATTTTATTAACAAATCACTAATAATTAGATAATATTAATATAATTTTAAAATATTAAAATTTAAATTAAATAATTTTAAAATTTACTCTAAATATTAGGACAAAAAACTATAATTTACTCAATTACTAGCAGGACAATAACTAAAAAAATACATTGGATGCCGTTCCAGTCCTCCAAGTTCCCATGGACACTGTGCGACGATTGGATGTTTTTCTACTCCAAATAATAAATATATGAAAAATATTAATTTCATATTTAAAATATATATTTAAATAATTAATGAAATTCAGTCTTTCTTAAATTAATAACTATTAAGATTCATTTAAATGAATAAAAGAAACATTTTAAAT
>NC_029777.3:107756614-107768956 GCF_000817695.3 Arachis duranensis
TTAAAATATAAAATTAATCTCTTTAAAATAAATATATTTAAGTTTAAAATAAATTATAATTTAAACAAAAATAAACCTAAAAATTTAACGTCTAAATTCTAAAATTTTAAATTTAAATTATTAAATCCTAAACTCAAATTTAAGTCAATTTTAATTTAAGTTGGTGGTTAGTTTTCTAAAAATATTAGAAATTAAAGATATAAAAGTTTAATATAATTAATTTTTGGATTTAAAAGCTGATTAAAGACGAAATAGTTATTGCAGGCTAAGTAGTATTTTTCATATATTTTTGTAATTTTTTTTAATTTAATTTCTTTCTCCATATATGTACATGTCTTATATTCCATGCGTAATGTCTGTATTGAAATGATAAAAATGGTATTTACTAAAAACGTTTTTTAATGATTAGTAATATTAATGAATGTCTTTGTTTCTTGTATTTTTTAATTAATACTTTATCAATAAGAATATTACATTTAAATACATTAATATGAAAATACCGTGTATAAAAATGATAATAACATGAAAAGAAGGTTTGATTAGAGTGGGTTTAGGAAGACAATGAATTCAATTATTTATTAACACAGTAAATTTCTTCATCCATGACTCCCTTTTCAATGAGAGTGTATGCCTCACTTAGAATAGAAATTTTAAGGTATTTTTGGAGTATCCTATTCCCTTAAAGTAAACTTCCCACGTGTGGAAACTATTAAAATGAATAAAACTTATGGGCAAGGTAAAATAGAAAATGTATGAGTTAGGGGTGTGCATGGCCCGGCCCGGTCCGAAGACCCGGCCCGGTCACGAACACTTTTGGGGCTAATTTGGTGTGATTTCATCGGGTCTAGGGCCGGGTATGGGTCTTAAAAATAGATCCGGTCATTATTTCGGGTCGGGTCCGGGCCATATCTCGGGTCACCCGAAATCGGCTCGGTGGCCCGGTCATCATACACAATTAATATTTTGTGTTATTAGTGATGGATGATGGCTATTATTATGTGAAATTTAAGTATTGTAAACCTTAATATTTTGTATTACTAGTCATTATATATAAGACTATAAGTTAATGTTTTATATTTAAAATGCATAAGACTTTAGACTAATGCATAATCTTGTGTTATTTGTATTGATTTAAATATTTGGTGTTATTAGGCAATATTAGTATTGATTATGGTTATGCTTTAATTTTACAGAAAAGTTGGTTCTTATTATATTTTTCTAAGTGAATTTTACCATGTCAAATAGTAGTTGGAGTCTTGGAAATTTGGATATTTTTACATACTAACTTACAAGAAGGTATCAAGGTAATATAATGTTAACGGCCCAGTTTTCACCCGGTTTTTACCCGGTATAATCGTGGCCCGAAAGTGTATAGATTTCATCGGGTCTAGGGTCGGATTCGGGTCTAACAAATAGGCCCGGTATATATTTCGGGTCGGGTCTGGGTCACATCAAACCCGGTTTCACCCGGCCCATGCACACCCCTAGTATGAGTTGTTTAACAAAAAATGCGATTTCGTTCAACAACTTTTGTAAGCTATCGATATATGAACAATTTCTGGTTAATAATGATGCAAAATAAAAAAAAAAGTAAAATTAAGAGAAAAAGTAAATGTATAATTGACAAAACTAAAGTTTTGATTTGAAAAAAATAATTGTTTTATATTGTTAAAGTTGTCCAAATAATATTATCCGTTGCTAAGTACTAATTATTTTTATAATTATTTTTATAATTAATTTAAAAAATACTAATATCATTCTCATTTTCTATAATATCATTTCTTATATAATTTTTTGTCATTATATGTTTGTATAAATTTGTAAAAAAAAAAGGAATATATAATCAAACTAGGAGTGAAATTAGTTTTTTTTTTAATTTAAAAGTCTTATAAAAAATATGTGATTATTAAAATATATAAGTTATAAAAGAAATTGAACCCCAAATGTGTCATTATTGTTGGGTGTGTGCACTTATTTCTGGCTTAAATAGTTGATGTGCACCTTATTCAATATTTTAGTACTATAATCATTACTATAAAGAGCACTAACAAATAATTTAGTAGTACTCTAACAACTATGTGTGCCTCTCCTATTGAAAGATGGAAAAGGCCTTAATTTAGCATAACAATAATTGGATTATTAAAACAACCATGGATTTACATATTGCTTCATTTTGATGCATGTGTCTACTAATTACTTCTTACATACTCATATCTACAAGGATCAAAATTATTATGGCTTAATTTTAAGTATACTATATTGTTGAATAATTTTTTATTGAAGTAATTATATCAAATTATTCTAAGCTTATATTGTATACTATATAGATTTTGTTGATCAAATTTATATTAATCTAAAATAATTGGGTCCACGCCATTTTATTTAATTTGTATACATGAAATCAAAATGTACATTCACCTTTTATAAAATTTGACACACATAAGTAGCATGATAAAATAATTAATCAACAATAATTGAATTGATCAAAGAGATATAGTTTATGAAAAGTTATCCATGATCATATATAATATAGTATTTGCCCTAGCAAAGTGTAAATTTATATAGGTTTAATTATTCCATCGTTCTTTAATTTATAGTTTTACTAAATTTGTAATTTGATTCTTATATTTTTTTTTAATTAGGTTTTTACGCGACTTTTAATTTTATAATTAGGTTGTTTTTATGTCAAAAACGTTAAAATTAACAAAATATTTAAAAAAAAACATGTGGTTAAGGATCTAATTAAGTTCTTAAATGTGAATACTTCCAATTTGCAGAGAAATATGAAGTTAACTATAATATTTTTTATATTAAAAATGATGTCGTTATAAAATTAAAAATGATGTATAGACCTAATTAAAAAGAAAACATGTATAAGAAGTAACAGAATAATTAAACCTAAAATTATTTCTCATGCCATAAATGTTTATCATTGTTGAGGGTAGAGGGAGATACAGAAGTAGCAGAGATTGATCCAAGAGCTGAAGACCGTGAACTGAAGAACCATTTGCTTAGAAAATATAGTGGTTACTTGAGTAGCCTTAAGCAAGAACTCTCCAAGAAGAAGAAGAAAGGAAAACTCCCTAAGGATGCTAGGCAGAAGCTCCTTAACTGGTGGGAACTTCATTACAAATGGCCTTATCCTTCGGTATGTAAATTTCTTACATTTCTTTACAACCTCATACATATGTAAGTTAATTGATCTCTTTAAGTTATGGATGATGTTACACATGATAGTAGTACTTTATTTGTAAAGTGTATACTATTTTTGCCCAAGATTTGTGTTATATAATATTGGGTATTTTTGTATCTTATGACACACTAATTTCCCTTTAAAAATTATGACATCAAACTTTAATTTGCTCTCATCTTGAACATTTAGGATGAGTGATTTCATTATTAATTAATATATTGAATTTTTTTTTATGATGGACAAAAAATTTAGAATTTGATTTTTATTGTTCCAAAGTAAAAAGACCTACCCAAAAATTGAGGCATCAAGTCCAAACAAAAAATAAAGTTATTTATGTAATTTTTTCTGTATGTTTAAGCCTATGAAATATGTAGATTTAGTTGAGTCTCTATATTTATGTTTTAAATATATTTTAAATACGATATTTATCTGACACTTGTATGACTCACGTCTTATTTGTCTAATTGTCTTATAATAAAAAATACTTCTTTTTATATATTTAGACACATTTAAATATGATTACATGTCGATGTATTTAGTATTGTTTTTAAAATATATTCTTAAATGAAGTTTGAAAATATTACGTATTATTAACTATTAATATAAAAAATATTAAAATATTAAAAAAATTAGTTTATATTTTAATATTAATAAAATATTAAGATGTTTCAGTATTCATGATTTATAGGCTTAGTTTCTTTTAGGATAAATGATGTCATGGGAATGGGAATGTTATTACAAAATTTTTCCTTGTAATATTTTAAAATTACTACAGGAATCAGAGAAGGTGGCACTAGCAGAATCAACAGGTTTGGACCAAAAGCAAATTAACAACTGGTTCATAAATCAAAGGAAGAGGCACTGGAAACCCTCTGAAGACATGCAGTTCATGGTGATGGATGGCCTTCATGCTCATCAGAAACAAACCCTCTATATGGATCCTCATTACTTGCCTGATCCTCACTACCGTCTAGCTCCATGATCAACACCTCTTAATTAACTGTAAGCTAAGCTATCACCTTCTTTATATTCTTAATTAGGGTTTCTTTGTTATTATGTCGCATAATATCATAAAAATTACCGTAATTACTAAGATGGCGCTCAAGATTATGAACTTTTTAGAATTGCTGTTCACCTGTTCTCATTTATTAAAAAAAATAGTTTGGTGTACAAATATCTCGCGTTAACGCATAATTTTTTTTAAAAAAAATTGATAAAGTTAACACTAGTTAACGTAAAAAATTTAAAATAGATTAAAAAAAAGTTCTTTTAAAAGTTATAAGAGAGGAGAATGTATATTTTATAAATAAAGGAGAGAACAGTGTCATTTTAGCACATCTCGCAGGAGAGGAGAGTGAAATTTTCTCAAAAAGAAAAAGTGAAAACAGATAGAGAAAAGAGAGATGAGAGTGATAGAAGATTGGTTTGAGAGAGAGATTGATTTGTATGATTCAATGCAATGAGTTTGTTACAGAGTTTGCTATTTAATTATTTATAGCCGATGCTTCACTATGTTCGTTGCAACTAACTTCTGAGTCTAGCTGGCATTCCGTAACAGCTTTTGCCAGCTCAGCATAACTAACTGAATCGGTTAGGAGTTAGTTACAACTTTCCTAATATAGCTTACTGTTAGTCACACTCTTCACTGATATATATAATTATATACACTTCACGCTATTATTATTATTATTATTATTATTATTATTATTATGAAATTGTGCCTTTGATTTTTTTTAGTTGTTACCTATCAACTATACAAAATTTTGGGGAGTGTGTAACTCTTAAGTTGTGATTTTTGGTGCATGCAGAAGAGTTGTACGACTTTGGACCTGGCTTTAATTTCTGTACCATATAAGTTTGTAAGGATCCTATAAAGCCTTTTTGTTTTTCCCCTAAGTGTATATGATGATGATGATATATATGACAAGAACATATATATCCATCACAAAACTTGTGATGCTACTCATCATCCATGTTTAATTTGTGGGACCATCTTGGTCTATTTTATATTCATATGCTTCTTAAGTTTTCTTTTTCGGAACAACTTGGATATGTGATCATTTGTTTCTATGGTCAATTGAAAATACAAAAAGATCAATTAAAATTGAATTTCTTGATTTGCTGACAACAGTATAAGTTAGCCAAATCTCTTAGCTGTATATTGCTTTTGTACTGCGAAAAAAACATTTTCTTTGATAGAGAATTGTTTATGTTATATGAGAGTTTTTAACCCTAAAAAAATCCCCCAAATCAAAGTTTATTAGTTTTTTTTTAATTTTTTTTTGGGGATTCAAAGCATAAAAAAATAAACCCCTCCAACTAAACTAAATAGAATAAATATAGGAAATCAAATTAGTCAAGTTTAATTAAACTTTAATTGTAAAATTATTTTCTTAATCTTCATTTTTAGAAGGTTTAATTAAGGTTTATGATTAACATTTACAGTTTAAATTTAAAACATAAAATAATTTCAAAAATTAACTTCCTAATTGAACTTAATTAGTTTTATAAATAGTAGCAATTAAGTAAAGAAGTCCATTATTTATCTCTTAACAGTTGTGAATTAGTTAGGAACAACGTGATCAATTTTTGCTAAAGGAATTATTGGGTTGAGTTGAATTGGGTTTAAATGTTTAATTGGAGAAGTCACCAAAAAAATGTTTGATTGGGGAAAAGAAGTTGACCCGAGACAAAAGAAAAACAAAAAATTAGTTCTTGGATTGAATTGAATGACATAAATTTCATGGTTTTTGTTGGTTATTTATTTTTACATTTGTGGGTCGTAATTTCATTCGGCCAAGAATTTTAGACCTACTTTGAGGTCCAAAAGAGCATAATAATAATAATATCTTAAAAAATATTGTTTCCATGAAGTTTTTTATATATGGACATAATTTATCAAATAAATATACATAAATGGTTTTATATAAAATTTTTCTTTCATATATAAAAAATTAAATTTAAAGTATCTAATAAAAGCTAAAAGTTAAAATTATTGTCAATAAGTTATGCCTCAAATGATATAGTCTCTCCATATTTATTTAAGAGGTCGCGGACAATTATCTTAAAAGGATTACGAGGTTCTTAACAAAAAAAATATCCAACTTAATCTTTAAACTATGTTAAAAATAAAAATAAAAAAATACTGTCACAAAGACTAATCAATCTTATAAAAATAAATTTTAAAAATTAAATTAAATAATTTTTTTTTGTTAAAAATCTCGTTGATTTTTTAGATAATTATCATGATTCGTTTAGAATTTTTTTCAGGAAAATATATATATAGAAGTAAAGACTTACATATATGCTGTATGGAAATTATCCCCAAACCTTTTTATGAGCATTACGTGGTAACCTAACTCTTGTCATCAAATTTACAATTCTAATATATATTCTTTTGATGAGAGGATTAACTTGTCTATAGCATCCGATACATTAGAATATGAACACATGCATGTACGAAATAATTATTTTATTAATTATTAGTGGCTAACTGGGTTTTGCCGACTAATGAAAATCATTGGTGAAATGACAAGAATGATGATGAAATGATCAAGACTATTATTTATTATCACAATTTATTGATGTGATCACAGTAGTTAATTCGGTGTACGTTAAGCTTTTGAGGGAATTAATTTAGTACCTTTTTGGTCCAATATACGAGCAATGTTAGGGGTCAGCCATTTTTGTGATTGTTAGCTATTAACTAGTTATCAATAATGATTTGATGGTGTGAAATTGGTGTGAAATTTCATCCAATTGCTCGTCTTTCTCTGCTAGTTATATGCTGACCAAAATTTAATAAAACTGCTGATCCCCTAGACTTTTCCCCAATATAATTAACCAACCAAAACTAATTTGATCTACGTTACTTTTGGAAGAAGTAAGTCTAAACTCATCAGTTTTGTATATTGTTATTTTGTCAAAAAGTATTTTTTTTTTAGGTGAAATATTAAGATTTTTATCAAGCATGTGTTTACACACTTTAAAACTATATTATATCTCTTAAAAGTAATTCTAATAATTTATTTTATCCAAACAAAAATTATTCTCTTAGCTTAAACGTACCTTAAACATACTCAAATTAAATCAAATACAATTCAATATATAAAAGAAATTCTTCGTCTAATTAAAAGGAATTTGTCAAACAGAAATTTCAAATTCTTACGATTTTGTTAAAAAGAAATTTCAAACTAATAAATTTGTCAAAAATCATAAACGTTAAACCAAACAGAATCTATCTTAATTAAAAATAAGAGAACTTTTAAGTTTTAAAATAGTTTTTAAATGTTCACTCAAATTTTAAATTGGTCCTTTAATTTTAATTGTCTGATCTCAAAATTTAGATTTAAATTTTCACTCCATAACTTGTATTTTAGTTTCTTAAATGTTTTTTGTTAACAATGTATTAACGTGACAAAATAACATGAATAGTTAATGCTACGGATTAGAATATAAATCAACCATGTGTAATAAAATGATGTGTTAGTTAGTGATACAAGATATATCAATATAAATACAAAGTAATACACGTGTCATAACATGATTTATTTATGTCTCAATTTGGTGACACATATTACTCGTATGTTATCATTACAATAAATTCATATGGTCTTTTGAATTTTACTGAGCAACTTATTTTAATTTTTTCTACTTAAATATAAATTTTTTATAAATATTTTGTTTAAACTTTGATCATTCAAATGATTTATAATAATTAAATATTAATTAATTTGACAATATATAAATAAAGTTTTTTAATTAAAAGATATAATAATGGATTGAAATAGATACCTTTTTATTTTGCTTCAAAACATGCATATTTTATAGAAAAAAAACTTATACATAATTTGTTTAAAAAATAGTTAAAGAAAGACCAAATTTATCTTTTATATAGACATTATATCCTTTTATATTTTTTCCCTCTATCTTTCATCATTAAAATCAAGCAACCTCCATACATGTGTTCATATATCCTATATATATCATTAGAATTTGAAAAGGATCAATGATATTATCATGTAAGAAGAAAAAACAAAACAACATACAAAACAAAGCTTTTCATTATCACCATCAGGTGATCATGTATTATATTTGATTGAAAATATATTACTCTTAAAATAACTATTTAATAATTTTATATTTGAGCAATGAAATTTTTTTTTAGTTTAACAGAAAGAGAAAACAATTGTATAAAGCGAATGTTTTTTTTTATATTTTCTTATGTTGTAATTGTTTTATAAAATGATTTGTTGTACAGTAAATTTTTTAAATAATTTTTCTATTATATATGTAGCAAGAGTTTTATTTAAGTTACATATAAAAAATAGATGGAAATTAATAAGTTTGAAAAATACGAGAGTTTTTTTCTAATTTATGGGGAAAATTTTGAAAAAAGTTTAGTCCAAAAATTAATTTGATTCATAACTTTTTAATTTAGCGACTAAATTGAAATATTTAACAAATTTCAGTGCTAATTTAAATTACTTGTAAGAATAATATACTAATAAATATATAGACAAATAATGTTATGACATTAAGAATATGTTACCATTTTTTTCCACGTATTTAAACTATGTTCTGATACATGATATTAGTTGTCCACGTTATTGTTGTTAATGTTTTATAAATTATTAAGGAAACTTTTTTCCATATTAATAAAAAAATATTTAAAAGTATATTGAGTAAAATATTGTTTTTGTTCTCAATATTTGGGGTAAATTCTATTTGTATCCTTAACGTTTAAATCGTTCTATTTGTATCTTTAATGTTTGTAAAAGTGATTCAATGTTATCCTGCCGTCAATTACACATCATGAACGCTTTAATTTGAGTTTTAAAAATCTCTTCTTAAAGTTAGAATACAAATGTCTGGGATAGAATTGATGATCCACTCCGAAAAATAACTCATCAAAAGTTAAAACTAATTTCAACAACATTTACATAATTCACTTTTCTAGGGACATAATTAAATCTAAACACAAATAGTGGGTATAATATTAAAATTGAATACATCCAAATGAGACCTAATTGAGAAAAAATACATTCAAGTAAGAATAATTGAAAAATATAATCTGATTTGTTAGTATAATTGATAGTAGAATAACATTGAATCATTTTTATAAACGTTGGGGATACAAATAGGACGATCTAAATGTTAAGAACACAAATAGAACTTATCTCAAATATTTTGAAGACAAAAACGATACTTTACTCAACTATATTAAAATAACCATAAATTGGTTCTACAAAATAAAGAAAAATGATAGAAACTCAAGCTAACACACAAACCCCATTCTAGAAAGGCATGATGATTCAGTTGATTCATAGAGTTGGCTGCTCCAAATTTTGGGCTTTTGCATGCTGTGCGTTGAAATTCACTCTCTTTCGCATGCAAAGACATTTGTGGATGTCAAATATATATAATATCTTCACCGGCCTAATCTTTTAAGATTTGAAGCTTCATCTTCAATTTTCTTTCATTCATTTATTATTATCTGCTGCCATATATGATTAGACTCCACATGTAAACTCCCATCCATATATATATAGTTTTATGGAAAAAAAATTTCTGGAGGAATAAATATAGAAAATTAATTTCAATTAGTTAATATTTTTATTATAAAATTATTTAATTAATTATTATTTTTTTTGGAGAATTTAGAGTTTAAGGCTAGAATTTAAAATTTAAAATTTAGAGTTTAAAATTTAGAATTTAATATTATTGTAAAAAAGTATATTATATAACTTTTATTTGAAAGGTACATATACACACATACAACATTGAATTTCATTTTAAAAGATAGTGGGAAAAAGGTTTGAATCGTTAATTGTTATCGGATAAAAAATAACAACAAACATAAAACATTTTCTTTTTTTTTGTAAAAAAATGCATGGATGGAAATAAAAAATTAGTAAATTACTAGGGATGAACGCGGATCGGATATGGCCAAAATTTTGATTCAATCCGCACTAAAATTACCGGAGTGGATCCTAATATCCGCATTTTTTAAATCGGATCGGGTATCGGATATATCCACAAAACACAAAAATATTTTTAAAAGTTTATTTTTATTAAAAAAATATCAATAAAATTCATTTTTTTATTTTTTTAAATATGTTTACTCTTAAAATAATATTAAACATACTTTTCTTAAATAATAAATTAAAATAATACAACATATATGATAATTATTAGTTGAAATAAAACATAAAAAGAATATTTACTTATTTATTTCTTTATTTTTGCGGATACACGGATATGCGAATACCAACACAAAATTCACAATCCGATTCGATTAGTGTGCAAATTCGATCCGACCCGATCTAAAAGCGTTGTGAATAGGATCTATATCCACAATTTTCAGATCAGATTCGGATTAACACCGCAGATATACGAATCGATCCGATCTATGAATACCCTATAAATTACCACCAATTAGTGATCGTGGGACCTTTATTTATTTATCTATTTTTGGTAGTGGAGAAGGGATATTAGATACCAAGTACAAGAAGTGAAGTCTCACATTGTTGAAAATTAATTAAATGAAGTTGTTCACTTATTAATTAAAGGATCGGAAGTGTATATAATATAAAGTGATTCTATGAGTCTAGATGTGGCATCTAAGTTCTAACCCGATGTTATAATCGCTCATTTAATCAATTATTATCCTCCATTATTGTATTTGAGGCCAGGCTCTGAGCATAATGGTCCCAATTGAGCCAAATTCAGCTCTATTAAAATTAAATTCTTTTGTTTTCTTTTCTCTTATGATCGACTCCTACAAAATAGAGAGAAAACTAGAAAATAATGTCACTTTTTTTTGTTTAAAGCATAAATTATGCAATATAAGCTCTAATATATTAAAATTCTTAAATAAATTTTAAATATTAAGGATAAAATTAAAACATATATAAAATGTTTGTTAGGAACAAATTGAAACAAACTAAACCTAAAGGTATTTTTAGAATTTTTTAAAAATTTTAGAACAAAAAAGTATGCTTTGCCAAGAATTTAAATTCTTTTGAAATTTTTTGATGGAGCCAACAAAGATTGCATTATAGATTTTTAAGTCATAAAAATTATGATATCGTATTTTTAAAAAAATAATAATAATAAAAATTAAATCAAGTTTAAGTTTTTAAGATGTGAAGATTGTTTTCTCGGCCATCAGTAGTCGTAACAAAAAATAACATCATTTATTAGTGATTATCGGTAATGCACTTCATATTAAAATTTAGGTTGTCAAAAATAAATTAATACTACGATTTTCTTTTCGGTTAAATTGATAATATTCAGAGATATAATTATTATTAATATAATTTTTTTATCCACTTAAATTTTAGAAAAATAGTTTTATGATATAGTATGAAAGTTTCTATAATAAAAAAGTTTAGAGTTCGATTCTTATTGAATAAAAAAAAAGAGTTTTAATATAATATAAATTAAAAAAAAGTAAAGTATATATCGTTTTTGTTCTCAATGTTTGGAGTAAATTTTAAAGTTGTCCCTAACGTTTGAATCGTCCTATTTAAGTCTCTCATGTTTCAAAATTGACTGAATATTGTCCTGCCGTTAGGAATCTGTTAACGAAATTTATGCCAGGACAAAATTGAGACGATTTTGAAACGTTAGAGACTTAAATAGGACGAAAACATTGGGGACAAAAAGATACATAGAAATAAAATTTAATTTTATCCTTCACTAATATCAATCTTTTACGGTACATAGTTATTCAATTATTTTTTAATCACATTTAGGTAAATTACACTTAATCACATTACTTTAATTCTAAATAATTTTTTTTATAATTTTACTCTTAAAGATTTTTACTTATCATGAAATATTTGTAAAATAACTAGAATCACATATTCCACAAATTTATGTACTAGTCATTCTATAAATATATTATGTCCCTAACATTTTAAAATCATATCAATTTTGTCCCGCCGTCAATTTCGTTAACAGATTTCTAACGACAGAATAACATTGAATCAATTTTAAAACGTTAGGGATAATTTGAAACTTACCCCAAACGTTAGGAACAAAAACGATACTCTACTTTTAAAAAACTTTATGCAAAAGATCTACACAAATTCAAAATGGAGACTCTTACATAAAAAAATATGTTACAGATATGATTATTCTTA
>NC_029777.3:107768997-107774658 GCF_000817695.3 Arachis duranensis
TCTCATATATCTCATTTTATTAGTTTAAATTTTGAAAATAAATGATTTTCATATATATATATATATATAATTTTGATGCATTGTCCATATAAAATTGTTATTTTACACGTGTATTCAATTACATAAAAGTATATGAGTAAAAATAACTACTTTTTATATTGAACACGTGAATGGTTATCCAAAAAACGATTATATTTGTATGACTGTATAAAATATTTTATATTTTTTTATATATATGTGTGTGAAAGGGACACCTAGAATACTAATTATATTGTTGACATGCCCAACATTATTAATCAATCATAATAAACTGAAGAAAACTTATTTGAAGTGACAGCTTTCTTATTCTTATAGTAGTGTTTCTCCTAAATGTATATCTTACATATAAATATATAATCAAAATACATTTAAAAAAAAAAAGGAAAACAAAAACTCTGTTTGAGCTTTGTATTGCATTATTATAATCTAAAATTTGATGGAAAAAAAATCACATGGGAGCTCTCTATACTACTAAGCTAGATTTAATTACATTACACTTAGCTAATTAAGTGATATATAATTGACCACCTCACCACCATATCACAAAATTAAATACCCATAACAATAATTCCCCTGAAAATTCTGAATAGTGTTTATAGCCTTCTATATGTAAATCTAGCATGTTGCGGATGATGAGTGTTTGAATAATGGATATCCATTATTTTTGTAGAAATGATTATGATGTTGATGAGCTTTTGAACTTATAAGCAATAATTCCCCATTATTATTATTATTATTATTATTATTATTATTATTATTATTATTATTATTAGCCCATGGATTGTCTCACAAAATTTGGGACAGCAATAAGAAATTGTCTCACAAGAAGGGCATATAGTAAGAGTTGTTGGTGGAATTTGCATGGAAAAGGGTGTTGTTGTTTGCATTGATTTGAGTTCTTGAAGCTCGTTTTGGAGCCTCTTATTCTCTTCTGTTAGACTTTCGTAGCACTTCTTCAGGAACTCACAATCTGATTCTGTTTGTTTCAGCTTTGTCCTGTGACCATCAAATATAATATATTAAAATAAATTAAAAGAGTAACTTTTCTTTTCAATTCTTGACATTTTTTTAAAGAATATAGCGTCTTTTCATAATTTAAAAATTTTTAATTATTTAAGTAATTAATCTAATTGATTTTTGTTATTGATCTAGTTGGTTTCTAACACGTTAGCATGTCATTATTTATAGGGATTTTTGAGACTACTAATAGAGACTACTTAAACTAATTACTTGAATGAATAAGGAATGATTAGAAATTTTTGAATTATAGAAAGATAATTTGTATTTTAAATAAATTATTAAAAGTAAAAAAAAATATTTATTCATAAAAATATAAGAGTTTTAATCTGATTATAAATAAGGTAAGTCCTGAATAAAATTTTAAAAATATAAGTTTTAAATATATTTAAGATTTTAATGTTAATATATTTAATAGTATAAAATTTGTTATATAATAATTTAAGCAAACTCATGTTTAAATAAACTTTTAAATAATAAATTTTAAAATTAATTATTTTTGCTGATGTGTCAATAGACGATTGATTATTCGTGTAAAATTCTTTCAAGTTTTTACTCTGCTGTGAGGGTATAAAAATTAAATTCATGTTACGGAAACCAAAAAATAATACTTCTTAATAATAAGTCCTAAACATAAAAATCTTCTTGCTAGTGTAGTAGTGCTATTCCAGTTATATTCACGTTCATATTGGTGAACAAACTTTATTTTCCCGTAAAAAGGTGAAAAAGTTAAAAAGAAATGCTTAAAACCGAGTACTTTTCAACTAAGTAATGATAAATGAAATAAATTTATAAAATTTGTTTCATGCTTTAAATTAAAGGATTCAATAATTATCTTTTAGCTTCCAAATAAAATCTTTTTAATGAAACCAATGCTTTAATTATATTAAAAAAAAACAGTTTCATAAAAATAATAAAAATATTTACTAGCTAATATCTTTAAAAATTACATTTTTTTAAGTAATTAATTAAATTTGCTCTTAAGAGAATATGGAAGCATATTATTCTGGGAAGAACCATACCTGGCTCTCCTGTTCTGAAACCATACCTCCACTTGTCTCGGCAGCAGATGCAAGTGTGTTGCCAATTCTTGCTTTTGCTTCTGATGATCAGGAAAAGTGATCAATTTATTATACAAGATATCAAAAGGGCAAAAAAAAAGGAAAAAAAAAAAGAAGAAGGTTGTTATTAGTGTATTGCAATAGAAACAAACTAATACTATATCTGATTCTCATAAGGTGAAAATTCGAGTGTAGTTAAGAATTAACTTCATGTAAAATTGATAGTCGAAAAACTTTACATGATAATTTAGTCAAACCTGTCAAATTATTTAACGACTTTTAACAATTAACTTTACATGTTTCTACCTTCTGATAATTAATAAAGTGAGTTCTACTATTACAGAAAATATTAGTCAGAGAAGATTAGGTTTTAACCATGATTGAAAGATTAGATTGATGAGGAGGATAGTCTTTATTTTTTCTTTAGTAATAATAAAATGCTAACATATACATAATAAATAAATAATATGGTACATAAAAGAAAAATAGATAAATGGAGTAATGTTATAAGGCATTATTTAATTAATTACCGGATTGGGATTAGAATGGTTCTTGAAGCTTTCCTCCAAGATTGTAGATTGTTCTTTTGTGAGCCTAAGTTTCTTCCTTTTTGTGTTGTTACCATCTTCATCCCTTGATGATGATGGAGCCTTCTCATCAATCTCAACCTCAAATTCTTGATCTTTCTCCTTCTTGATTATGATAGAAGAGTTGGAAAATGATGACACTGCACTTGGAGAAGAATTATTAGAGTCTTCAATAATCTTTGAACCTTGATTATGATTATCATCATCATCAATTATTGCTGGTCCTAATGTAAGAGATGGGTATGCCTTATTATTGCATTTTCTTGATGGATCATCCTCCTTTCTCTTCATGCAATTCTTCTCTTGATCATGGAAGCCAATTCCAAGAGCAAGACCAAGATCAAAATTCATGATCACATAAATTATGGGGCATATACTTTACTTTAATTTAGTAGTTTGTAGAAAGTATTTGATATAATAATATATATAACAACAAAAGTAAGTGTAGGAAATGATGATGATAGGAATTGAATTAATTACTTGTAGAGGAGGGTGTGAAGGAATAAGAGGGTTTATGATTGAATATAGGTGATAGGGGGTGCTTTGTGGGGACTAATTCATTTATTTATTAGGCAAGAGATTAAAGACTTTGAGGCAATAATTATATGAATATAATAATCAAACTTAAATTTAATTTTGCATCTCAAATTTTGGCTCATGCGTTGACCAATAGAAACTTCATGACTCACCCTAGCTCCCTTTTCAACATGGGGTAAAAAATTAAATAATAAAAGTATATTATTGTAGATGAATTTAATTTGTACCATGCATGATGAGTGTGTATATGGTAGATGGCATACGTGGAATCACGTGGAAAGTGGGTAGCACAATCAAGAGAATATGATCTTCAGAATATTTCAGGCCTTTTATTATTATTATTATTGGCTTTTTTTTTTCTTCTTTAATTTCTTTCTTTTTCATGCACTTTCCTCTCATTGTTGAGATTAATTTTACTTTGTCCATATTTTACTCATGGGGGGTGAAAATAGGCAGGTTAGGCAGTTTAGTTAGAAGGCTGCGATCTGGCTTGTATTTATTTTGTGACACATTGAGATGAGTAGATATCTAATTAAAACATTTTTGTGATGATGAATTTATAAGGAGTCTGTGAAAAAAATTATTGAGTAAGTTCTTGACTTCTTGAGGGATTTTTTTAATAGACTCATTGATCTTTAAGGAGAAAAAAATACCAAGATTGTTGTTAAAAAATTCCAATGTTTGACATAATTCATCTCAAAAGCTTATTTGATTTTTTTTATAGTTCACATGAAAAAAAAAACTAGTTTTAGCCTTTAGTAGCAATTTTTTTGTAGCTATAGTATTATGATTATTATTTCTTTTAGTTATTTTTTGTGACAGTTATATATTTGTCATTGTTATTATATATTAATATCACACGTTAAAGAGTTTTATAATTATTAAAAAGTTTTTACCGATAATTATTATATAAAGTAGTTACTTTTATAAAGACACATTTTTATGTGAAGATGATATTGTGAACTGTTAAATAATTCAATCAAATAAGTTTAGTCAAATATATCAAATTATTTGACCGTTTACAGTATTATATTCACATGAAAATGCTTACATTAAAATAAATTATCACATAAACTTTTTAATTATAAGTAATAAATGTATTAACAATTATTTTTATTGTCAAAAAAGATAAAATAAATTGTCACTAAAAATAATTTTTATACCATGTGCGCATATATGTCATGAAATAATACAGGAGGAATGTTATAACTTTTAGAATATGTTATAAAAGAAAGTATATCCAATGCAACAATTTAGTTATAACTTATAATGGAGTTAAAAGAAACTTTGTCATAAAACGTTTTAGGTATATGGTTCTATGAATAAATTGTAAATCTCTTGTTGAGTCGAGAAGTAAAATAATATATATATATATATAACAAACATGGTTGGGTTCATGAATATATGGTCCAAATTGTTTGGTGTATTATTTGATATGTGTGTGTTCAGTGAAAATTGAGAGAAGGCCCAATTCACATGTTTGAAGGACAAGCTGGCTAGAAATATCTCTTCTCTTGCAATAAAATACAATTTAAGTTTTGCTTAGAGATTAAGCTTGAGAATTATAGATGATCATTTTCAAAGTTGTATTGTAAATGAAAGCTTAATAAAATTAAAGAGAGATAGATAATGCACAATTAGCCGGTACAAAACAATTAAGAGTATTTATAAATCAGATAAAATTAGATTTATCTTAATTTAAACTCCACTCAATAATACTATATCATGATACCACTCGTTCCAAAAGCTTCACCTGATGAAAAAATGTAACACTAATAATTATATCTCTAATACTCTATAAATCTTCATTGTACACATTATACAAATATTTTATTGATTCCTCATACTTTTCCATATGATAAAACTCTAATATTTTTTAGTCATACAAAAATTGAGTCTAAACTTTGGACAACAAAAAAATACAGTAATAACATATTTAAATAGAAGACAAGTAATTAATTAATAAAAGATTATAATACTGATAAATCTGATTATAAAAAATTATTATTTTATTATTAAATATGTCAACATCAAAATTTTTTATGATCAATTTTGATATTTCAATCTATAATTAAGGATAAAATTAGACAAAAAAATACTAATTATTAACTGTGAAAAAAATGAACAATAAAAATACTATTAAAATAATTTTAAAGAATTTCAACAATATGACAAAAATAAGCATAAAAAAGAGCGCGGCGAAATAACCTTTAAAAAATAAAACAATATATCAACCTAATGTATGGTCATAAAGATTAAGAATATTAGAATATTGCATCTAACTGTACTGGATAGTACACATGTACGGTCACATGGTTTTTTTAATAGCCGTAATACATCCTTTTTCCTTTTTTTTTTGTTAATTATAATACACTTCATTCTCCTCCATTCTTAATTTACTTTTTTTCCTTTCAATAAAT
>NC_029777.3:107774670-107775485 GCF_000817695.3 Arachis duranensis
TCAAAATTTTAATTTTTAATCTTAAAATTTTTTTTATCCTTATTTTTAAAAATATTTAAAAATTAAAATTTTTGAGACTACAAATTAAAATTTTAATTTTAAACTCTGATTATTAAATATAATATTCATTTCAATTTTTAAAAACAAACACTACATAATAGATTATAGTACAGAATTATTATTAATTTTTTTTTGTATTATTGGGAGTCAAATATACATATATCACTTATCTCATCAGCAGATGTTTACAACATATATATTTATAATTTACTCACACGAAAAAGTAGAAACTTAAACTTAATTTATAACATGAAGCCAATTAAGTCAAAGTCACTGACAAGTTTTTTTTTTTAATATAACAATATATAAGAATAAGAGAGTAAGTAAAATCTGACAAGACAACGTTCTTATTAAGATTATAATTGTTGACCAAGAAATTGGCTGGCCACCGAAAGTTTATAGAAAAATAATTGATTAAAAGGTTTGCTTAATTAAAAATTATTAAAAAAATCTCTTGCTTAGCGAACAAGATAAAGGAATTTCTATAAATCTTAAAACTTGTCCACACGAGTGCAATACAATATTCGAATGCAGATGGATAACTCTTTTCTCTATTGTATCTAATCTAATTAATAAATTAAATTGTGGCCACTTAATTATATTTTATTATTACAAATTTAACTAATTTAATTTGATTCGATTAAAACATAAAAAACCCTAATTTAGAACCCTTGATGAATACACTAATTAAAGTGTTTATTCTGTTTGATTAGTTAAAATGAGATGTTTATTAAGCTATTTGTGAAATTGTCTTC
>NC_029777.3:107775562-107778332 GCF_000817695.3 Arachis duranensis
ATCCGTTAAAAAAGAATAATAGCATCTCCATCAAAAGTATTATTAAATTATATATAACATATCTATCTTATATTTTACCGGAGTTATCCATTATCCATTTTTTGTTTTTTAATTAACTCGTATATTAAGAGAAACAAAAAATTAAAAATATACTACTATTTTATATGGGATCCTTTGAGCCTTTGTTTATGCTTTCACCATTGAAGCTATCTCTTGTGGAATTTGACTACATAATTAATTAATTATCAAGTTGTATTTTGATGATAAGTACTTGGGTATGACATGTATTAAATTGATTTAATTGATAATTTAGAACTGGGCTCAATTTATTTAATCCAACCCTCTTCCTTTATATATATTAGTTAACTTTAATTTCGAATAGGTTGTGATACATGATGGCTTGATTTAGGCAAATTTTTTATTTTTATTTTTCTTTTAAAACCATCTAACTTTAATTGTTATTGTTTTGTGACGGTTATTCATTCTAACGGTTTACAAAAGTCGCCGCCAATCATTCTAACTTTAATATTGAACTAATTTATAGATCTCTATTATCTATTTTGTGGCGGTTAAAAACTGCCATTATTTAACTTTAAAATTGTCATTATGACTGTGTTTGTTTCTGAAAATAGGACAGGACAAGACACTGAGAATATGACAGGACAAAATACTGATGGACAGAGACACAAAATTTTGTATTCTTGTATTCTATTTGGTGATAAACTAGAACAAATTATGAAAATCTCTGTGTCCTTCCTGTCAGAATAGACACAAAATACACTAATTTAATGTCTCTGAACACACTGTCTCTGTCCATGTTTCCTCTGCCAAACATGATTTTGTGTCTCTGTATCCATGTCTTAGTGTCATGTCTCTGTAAACAAACGCAACCTATATATTATTATTTATACCGTAAATTTTATTAAAATAGTAAAAATAAATTTTAATTTCTAATCTTACAATTTTTCTATTAATCATTTATCATCCGAAAATTTTCGACTTGTAATTAGCATGTTTTTAGTATAATTAAAAAATGGAACAATTTTTTTTTTTTTTTTGAGAGAATTGCACTAAGAGGATAATGCATGTATCTCCCCTCTCCTTACCTAAAAGACTTGAGATGACAATTGCAAGATAGTGCATAAATAAAGTTAAAAGGACAAAACAAGTTTGATAGATGTTGCCACGCACTCATGAAGCCAAGGGAGCAAAGTAACAATAATGAAAAAAAGTGAAATAATTAAATTATGAAAGCAATATCCACTAAGACGAAACATATAAAATGTTTTTCAATCTTTCAGCATATATATCATATCTTTATCATTTCTTTCCTTGCTTCCTCTTTCTTGCCATCTCAGCCGTCAGAGTTGTTATGATGATTTTTTGTTGCATTTTATTGTCTTTGATGCTCTTAATATTCTAATATAGTTAGTTTGCTGTTTATAGGGAAACAAATTAAATGCATGCTTCATTATGCATTCAACTTTCATGTGTGTATGATTTAGGACAGTTAAAATGGGTCAAATTCATTGGTCAGCTCGTTTATCTATTTAAATAGGTGGATTTTGTCTCTAAAATTAAGTTTGTTTAAATTTTGAGTTAAACGGGTTGAACCCGATTAACTCGAAAAAATAATGGGTTAAATGGGCTAGTCTGCAGGCTAAATGTGAGCCCATTTATTTTTCTTTAAATTTTGAAAAAAAAAAAGTATTTTTAGCCGATATTTCTCTCGATCCCACTCAAAAATTCGAGACATTAACTAAAAAAATATTATTTTTTAAAGATTTTTGACCTAAAAGTGACATTTTTTATCAAAATATTTTTTAAAAAATAAAATAAAATGATAAACGAACTGACCTGTTTAACCTATTGAACTGATCATAAATGATCCAAACTGAAAAATTATGACCTACAAATAAAATAGAGTTAAACAGTCTAATCTATCTAATCCACAAATTTAACAGATCGAGTCAAAATTGACTGGGCTATCCCATTTAACAATCCTATGTGTATCTCCAATTTAGACCAAGCAATTTTCTTTTGGAAAATACGTTTTTTTTTGTTTGTTTAATATTAGTATTCGTTTTAAGTTCTGTCATTAATTATCATCTTGTTACAGTTAATTACTATTGTTATTACAAATATAATTATTAACAAACTTCTTCCTATTGATTTAAATTTTTGAGAGAAAAGTAATTTTATAACGTAGTATCACCATAACAATATAACTTCTATGATCGAAGATTTAAAATTCAATGGTTATTAATTCTTAAAAAAAACTTAGCATAAGACAAGTTAAAAAAAGATGAATGCTATGGTACGTATTATATTGTGCCTAACTTACAAAAAGAGATAAATAAAAAATATTTAATAAATTTTAAATGTTTTATTTTTATTTTAAATATTTTATTTTTTTAATTTTAAAAATAAATTAAATAATTTAAACACCACAATAAAAAATACCATATAATTCATCTTAAAAAAAAAATAAGAGACCTGTGCAAAAAGGTTACGCAAACCTAAAAATTAACTGGACTTTTGTGTGAACAAATGTATTAAAAATATAATTATTTATATACCTCCATCCTTTTATTAACTTAAATTTTTTAGAAAAATAGTTATACTAATTATCGTTATATGAAATTACTAATCCCATAATTTTAAACTAATAAATCGAAAAAGACAATATTAATAATTATACTAATACTTCTAATTATATCTCTAATACATATTTTTTTCTTCAAATAATTTTTTTTAAATTTATTTAATT
>NC_029777.3:107778906-107797889 GCF_000817695.3 Arachis duranensis
TTTTTTATTTAAATGAGTTTATCAAATTATTGTTGATTATATATTTAAAAATTTAATATTTTAAATTTTACTAAATAATATAGTAATTATTTTAAATTTTAAATCTTTTAAATTTTTTAAAATTATAATTTTTATTATTATTTAATTTATATAGTAAAACTCAATAATTGAAAAAATTGGTTTATGGAATCACTTTTTGAATCTTAATATTCTAATATAATTTTTTTAAATATTTCATTTAAAACAAAAAGAATTTTATTTTAATACGAAGCATATCTATTTATATAATGTACTAATGCGGAGTAGCCTATGTTATGCATAGGTATAATGTTTCCAATTTCATTTTATCTCATTGATTTGTGAAATTAAAAGAAAAATTATATAATCTATCTCAAACATATGAAACACACAAAAATTTATTATGGTGTTTGCACGTATTACGCTTAAGAAACAATTCATTTATAATAATAATAATAATAATAATTAACCAACAAATTTTTAATATTTTGTAAAGTTTGGAATTGAAGTAAAATTTGTGGATTTTCTTGAATTTTGACTCTAAGTATCACTACCATTACTTCCTATATATAAGTAATACTGTAATGAAAAAAAAAAGATGTAGTAGAAAAAAATAGTGATATAACTTTGTTTAGGTTAGCATACATAAATTTTGATTTTGAGCATATAACTTTGTTTAGGTTAATAAATACATACATTTCAATTTTGAGTATATATATTCCAGTATAATATAGTAATGTAACAAAAAAGGTTTTAGAATAGAAAAGAATAAGAGAGATTTTGAGAAGAATTAAAAGAGAGATAATTTTATGAAGAAAAAAATATATAAGGACTAATTTGACAAATTTTTTAAATTTGAGGGATGAAAATGACTTGCATCTGGACTTTCAAGTACTATTTTGACTAATAGAAAACTTTTTTATATGTCAAGTGCCATGTGTCACTGACCTGTCATGTGGCGTGCCACGTGGCGTGTCACGTCATCATACCACGTGGTACTTAACGTGACACGTCATCATCCAATTGATGGAAGGACTAATTTGACTAACAATTTATCTTTTAGGGACTAATTTGATTAAAAAAATCATTCGGAGACGAAAATGAAGATCACATTATCTTTCAAGGATGAATTTGAACATTAACCCCACTTTTACCACAAATATTTTTATTATTCAATAATAATATCATATTTCTTTATTTTTGTCAATTAAAGTTTGATTTTATTATAATTTTATATACTTTTTATTTAATTATTATCATTAGACCAAATAATATTACTAACAGTTAAGAGTGTACATAGAGTTCAGTAAAATTAGGTTCATTTTGATTCGAATCTAGTCTTAAATAATAATCGAGTCTATTTTTAAGAATCTTTATCTACTCCTACACCCGATAAAATCATATTATTTTCAAGTTACGCTAAAATTGGGTCTAAACAAGGTGAAGTCTAGATTTTAATAAATTTTATATCAAACATTATAATACACTTATTTATATATAAAAAAATACTTGTCATCAAAAAGTTGATATCTATACCTAAACTTAAACTTGTCTATAAATTCTAATTTTATGTTTTTTTTAATCTATTTACTAATTTCGCAATAAATATGATTAAAAATAAACTAATAAATTTATAATTAATATAGCATAATATTAGAATTAATTTAAAACATATATATCTTTTGTTATCTCGTGAGTTGAATTTGAATTTAAAAAATAGGCTCAATTATTAATTAATGAGTCGAGTATGAACCAAACTCAATTTTTATGATACAAACTTAAACTTAATCTAACTCAACTCACTTCCAACCCTAACCGTCTATAGCAACCACACACATAGCCATCAGAGCCGCAAGCTAGTTCAACATAAGAATTAGTTTAAGCACTTCTAGGATTACTTATACCTCAAGGAAACTTCTAATAAGAGATATATTTATATATATCCGTTGTGTATTCAATGAATGAGGCAATGATTAATGAGAAGAGAAAGAGGTAGATATGCATGCTAGCTGATGAGAGACAAAAATATAAAAGCAATTATTACAATTATAAATAAACAAATAAAGCTAAGGCATGAATTATGAATATATTGTAGTTAAATGAAGACAAAGGTGGTGATGGCGAACATGAATGGATGAATGGTTGGTGAGGAAGAAAAGAAAAGATAGAAGAGATGGGAACATGGAAATAGCAAAAGAAGGAGCACAAATCCAAAATCCCACTGGTCAACAAACACATCACACTTCACAATCCTTATCTGCCTCCCATTTCCTAACTTACCTTCAAATCTCCATCGTTATACTCATGCAAATTTCATTATATATGATAGGAAGTTTTTAACTTTTATTTTTTGAATAATTTATTTAGCTTCTCTTTGATTTGGTTTTTTTATTTTTAAATTTCAATTTTTTTTAAACATTTCTTTTTATCATTGAGACTTTAAAGTTACCAAGTGTAGTAGTTAAATTTAATTTTAGGTGATGAAATGTGTTAAAAATTAGAAAATTTTGAACTGTTTAAAAATGGCCTATACAATATATAAAATGAATTTTTTTAATAGCTCAATTTGCTTGTTTGAAGATATTGTCCATTTTAATACTATAAGCTGTACAATTTTTTTTTTTACAAAAAATCTTAGGAGACGATATTTTTTAATAAATTTTAGCTAATATTTAATTAATATTAGTCTTCGACATTTTATGATTCAAAATAATAAAATCTATCAATTCTGTAACACTATTATTTTTTTTTATGAGAATTACTAGATGACTATCAGAATTTATTTTTAACTATCACTTTTAACCTAATTTCTTTAATTTAGTAATTCAACAACATACTTTAGTCTATAATTTTAAATATTAATAATTAATTAATAACAAAAATAATAAAATTTGATATTCTTCTATTATTTTTTTTTTGGGTTCAAAAATAAAAATAACATAACCCACATCAAAGTGCTTCTACTAGAGATATTTACCTTCTTATTGTCAACGCAAAATAACACATAGCAGTATAGCACAATAAAACTAAACATGCCACGCCTCCAATTAATTTTCTGTCGGTACATGAATCATAAAAGGAAATAAACAACTTTCATCACCTTACAAGACAATCATATTTACTTTAAAATAAAGCATGAGCTGAAAATTAAAGGTTTCTTTTTTGGTTAAGATCATAGCTATCATTGACATGTGATATATTAAGCATTATTCTATAAGCGAAAGCTCAAAGGTATTTAAATCCAATTTAATTCAATATGGTTTATATAATTAAATTCAAATTTTAAATTGATCAAAATTGAAACAATTGGATTGGATTGAGATAAATCTTATATCTAGCAAATCATATGAATTAAGTGAAACGGAGTATATGAATCCATTAACCAATCAAAATTTCTGAACCCCATTACATGAAATTTAACGTTTTTTTTTTTTATTATCAAACATTCAAACTTATCTTTTTTATTTACAATATGCTTAATTATATAATTTATTTTAATCATACATTATTTTTAGTTAAATACTCTGTAATGTGATATAAATTTTTATTTAATTATTTATTGCCATCACTTATCAACTTATATTATATTTATTTTTTATTTAATACTGATAACTTTAGTTGATATTTTTTAGCGAAAAAAAAATCCAAATAAACCGATTAAATACAAATTAAAAAATTGGTAAAAACTCAAATACAATCAACTTCACATAAAGTTGATAGTTGAGAGCCGTTAAATAATTTAACTGATTTAATTAAATTTTTATTTAACGACTCTCAACTATTAACTTTACGTAAAGTTGACTACACTAAATTTTCACCAAAATTATAATGACAAACTGCAATACAAAATTGTATATAAAATTATGTCCATAGTCTCTTTCGTCTAATAATCTAATCTTTAATTTGACATTTTTTTTTGTTACTTCACTGTGCCTTTTATGTTTACATTCAGTATAGTAACTTAATTTACTTGAACATCATAATAAGTTATCAAATATGATATGCAATAATCTATATAATTTAATATCTAATTTATTTTTTATAATAATTTTTAAATATTTAAAAATTATTTTGTTTTATATTTATTAAATTAAATATTAAATTTCAACATTTTTTATAAATTAGACGTTACTTTTTAATACTGTAACAATTACCTAATCTATACTATACACAATATAATGTTTATTTGATTTGATATAATTGACAGAGACCAAGAGATTATAATTATTGAAATAAGATAACCGAAAGTGAGACAGAAAGGTCTCGTCAGAGACATCATACCATCTATCCGATGAACACCATAAATTAAGTCTTTATCATCAAAATCAAATCCCACTTGGATCTTATTTATTTTATTTGGTCATGCTTCTAACTATTATTTAAAGTAAACAATTGTATTTGTTTCTAACATTTTAAATCAAACTTAAATTATACCTTTATCTTATTTTATTTATTTAGTTAAAATTAATATATTTTTTGGATAAAATATATTTGTTATTATCCTTGAAATTTGTAAAATATTTTAAAAAGATAAAGTATTATTTTTATTTCTAATATTTGAAATAAATTTTATTTATATTCTTAATATTTAAATCATCTTATTTATATTTTTAATATTTATAAAAATAATTTAATATTATCCTACTGTTAACGCATCATGAATTTTAGAGTTTATACTTCGTTAATTATTTTACCATGTTTTGATTTAATGAGTCATTTAATTGTGCCATGTGTTCATCTCTTATTTATGGGTCAACTTAAAGCCACCCATAGTCACCATTCACTTAGTCACCATAGAAGCCGCTATAGTTAATTAATTATAATAATTTAGTAACGAATTTATTATTAATATATTATGTTTTAAAAATTATTTATTTAGTAATTAGTAGTCACGATTTTGATTACGGTGACATTTTTTTGGCATAGTAAGAGAAAAA
Organism: Arachis duranensis; assembly: GCF_000817695.3. Lineage (NCBI taxonomy): Eukaryota > Viridiplantae > Streptophyta > Magnoliopsida > Fabales > Fabaceae > Arachis > Arachis duranensis. The sequence goes on from NC_029777.3 coordinate 107,783,862, forward strand.
CGCAAAAGCAAAAGCACCTCCAATATAATCGAAGAAATATTTTTACGATTATCGCATTTTTCAAATTAAGGAAAGAAAACGTGTAGTCAATAAACTTCTTATAAAATAACTAGGACCGCCCATTTCTATTTTCCCCCATAAAAAGCTGAAAAAGAATAATAGAAAGAAACAAAAATTCCTCCCAGAGTGTGACTTGGCCCATGTAAAATAGAGTAATATTATAGACACAATAATTTAAAATTTGTAATTTTATGTATATAATATTTAAAGTTATATATTTATTATATCTAATATTATGTATTTATTTTTAAAATAATTAATAAATATAAAATAAAATAATTTTAGACTAATTTTTATTATCTTTTAAATATTTTTGCCTGAAATATATGCGTGGGGTTATGATTGCATTACTTGACTTCATATCTTGTTATTGGCGCTCTACAAATTTTGCCTCATTATTGGACATCACAAAAGATCATCTATAATAATTGCCATATCTATTATCCTTGATTGATAAAAAGCCAAACTCCTTATCTTCTTAACCACTTTAAAAACTCATAATTTCATCTTTAATTATTGTCTAAGTAGCTTCTGATTTTGATGTATTCACAGTTAAGAACAACACAACATTGTACATTTTTATTTTATAGTCATATTATTTTTGACATACAAGTTATTTTACTATATAAAAAAGATAATAATATTATTGAAAGTAAAGTAGTTAAGAGTAGTGAGTGAGTGACCAAAGCAAAAAAAAAAACGAAGAAATCTATGAATTTCATGCAATTTTTTTATAACCACATTCAAATTGAAAGAAAAAATAATAAAAAAAGAGTGATAAAAAATTAAAATCGTATAACTATCCTTAAAAAGAGACTTAAAAAGAGAGTTATGCAGATAGTGAAATTCTGACATGTCCTTTTCTAAGATAGTTATACGATTTCAATTTTTTATCACTCTTTTTTTTCATTATTTTTTCTTTCAACTTGAATGTAGTCATGCAAGAATTGCACGAAATTAAAAACTCTTATAGATTTTTTCGCTTTTCTCTCTTTAGTCACTCACTCACCACTCTCAACTACTTCACTTCTAACAATAATAGTGTAATATTTTTTTCTTAGCAGCACTTTTTTAAAAAGTGTTGTTTAAGGATAAAAAAATATTTTAAATTTAACAACACTTTTTAAAATATCATAATCACCATAATATAATCATATTAAAATAATATATATCTAACTATATATACTCCATAAGACTTTTTTTATGAGTTTCATAAGATATAAAATGGCAAATATTACACATAATTAAAGGGTTTATGTGAACATAGTATATTTAACAAAACAACGGACATTAATTCTTTTGTTTCATCACTAAATCCGTAATTTTTTTGGAACAATGTAAAAATATTTTACATAGTCATCTAATCATATTTATTTGGATAAAAATATAATTATTTTATTAATGTGGCATTATATAATTAAATACATGTATAAATTTATTTTATATATATGTGCACCAATTTTTTCTCTTTTCTTTAACATATTTTCTATGGACATTGTTATTTTTTTCAACGGGGCCGAGGCCCAATAGACATTTTTATGTATATAAAAACCATAATTATTGGACATTACAAAATAACATATTTTGTGAACTCATAAAAGTAGCCCAACATTTTATTTTAACTACGTTACAAATTATATTTTTTGTCATGACTACATTATAATTTTGACTAAGGTTATAAATTAACCCAACTAAGACTAGGATGAGGTTCCGACCAAAAAAAAGGGGAAACTCACGTTAAGGTTAGAAGCATCATAAATGCTTCCTTCTCTTGGAATATAAACTAATAGTCTTGTTCTCTTTTTTATAATAATAATTATTATTTATTTTTTTATTTTATTTCTTTGTATTCTGTATCTCATGTCTTTTGTCTTTTATTTCAGTTATTTTTTTTATAATTGTATCGAATTTTTTTAACTTTTTTTTATATTTTTATTTAATTTTTAAAGTACAACCATAAAAGAATATTTAAGAATAGTAAAAAACAAGAATGTTGAATTCAAATATTCAATTGGGATAAAAACTAATTATAAGTACAAATATGAGTGATCTAATCTGAATGGCATCATTATACATCATGAAGAATTGGTGTGCGCCATTATCATACTACAACAAGATTTTTGAAAAATTTCGTCAGTTAAAACAAAGTTTAACATCAGTAAAAAAGTATCATAAAAAATTGCTATATTTGATGTGCAAAACTAACATTAACAAGGATCCTAAAGTTCTTACAGAAAAATTTTTCATTGGATTAAACAAAAAAATTGCAGATAAAATCAAACTTTATCTTTATGCAACAATGAAAGATTTAGACTATTTGACAATTGAGTTGGAAGCGCAACAATAATTTATAACAACTTGGCGCTCTTTAGACTCCAATTCTACACAGGATTCTAAAAAAGCAAAGTTTGAGAATACGACAAAATTCACTATTGCAGATTTTAAGAATATTATAGATCGACATCAGCAATCTTCTGATCCTATCTTTAATTCTAGTTCACAGTCAGAGATGGAAGAATTTATTAAGTATGCTATAGATAGAGATGAGTATTTGGAGGAATCAAATGTGCAACAGTTCTCAAAATGGTCCTTAGGATGTGAGCAATTTAAAAAGTAAGAGAAAAAAATAATTTAAGAGAAGAAAAAACTGAGAAAAAAAGTGCGTGTTTCGTTGAAAAGAATAAATATTTGAGTAAAAGAGAGGATTTTGAGAAAAAGGCAGAGAATTGTGAGAGAGAAGAGTCATTAAAAGAAAAAGAAACTGATAAGAATAAACACACTTGTGAGAGAAATCTTGAAAGTTATAATTTAGACAATAGTGCATTAGTATCTATGACATTCAAAGAATTTTTAGTTTCTCATATCTCTATGAATTGCCTAGTGCTTACATGTCAGATTTTAAAGGTTTTGCAGATTTATTGGTAAATTTTGAAGGAATTAATGTGGATGGAAGGAGTGAAGGACAACCAATTCCATTCTACAGTGAGCGGTTACATGAAACATGTCTTAAGTATTTAAGACTGCGTTTGTTTATGAAAACAGGATAAGACAAGACACTGAGAATAAGATATAAAAGATAGAGACACATAATTTAGTATTTTTGTATTCTGTTTAGTAATAAAGTAGAACAATTTATGAAAATCTAATTTATTCTCTTTTTTGCATTCAAAAATTTGAGAAGAAAAATATAATAATAAAAAATATAATTACAAAAAATGAATAAGAATAATGAAAAAAATAAAAATTAAGTTGTGTTTCTTGTTAGTATTTTTGTGTCCTTACTTTCAGTGTCTCTGGATACGATGTCTCTATTCATATCTCATCTGTCAAACATAATTTTATGTTTTTGTGTCTGTCTCATCCTTATAAACAAACGTAACCTAACATATAATAAAGTGCAATTTGTTGATTGACTATTTTTCAAAAGTAATTAAACAAAATTCGAGAATGAATTTTTTTATAGAGGAAGAGATTAAGTCATATTAAAAAAAATTAGTCTAATATTTAGTTTTTGTTGTTTTTTTTTTTATCAAAGGTAAAGTCATTTTATTTCACTAGAAATAAATGTACATCAAATAAATAATAATATTAAAAATGTTCCACCGAAAAACAAATTAGTTTACATAGAAGAATAAATGTCTCAAGAGAGTTCATCTTGAAGTTCATGGAAGATCTACTAAGCTTCTTCTGCAACTAGGAGGGACTTCTTTTTTCCTTTAAAAATAAATGCATTCTTAGTTAGTCTTTTAATTTAACCAAGTTGTAATAACTGCCAAATTTCTCATCTTCTTCTCGTTAGCATCACTGAACCATTTAAAAAATTTCAGCCACAATTGCCATGGGAGATCTGTGTGAGATGGAACAGGGAGGTCATATGCATGCCAAGCTTCAACTGTGTCAGGGCAAGCTGAAAGACAATGAAAATCAATTCTTTTTCATTGTGGCTTTTTGGACAAATCAGTACCATTGCTTGGATTCTTTGTCCCAATTTCTATTTCACAGTTGAACCCTCGTACATCACTTTTTACATAAAATTTTTAATCTTCAGTTGACATTTGAGCTTCTAAATGGCTGTCCATAATTCTTTCTTTCTGCAATGTTCTGGAAGAAAATTTGTTGGAATAGCATTTACAATTGTTGGATTGAATGCCTCACGAATTAGATCTGGTTCTATGTTCTGTTAGCATCAAATCTGAGATCCATTTTAGTCTTCGACCTTCTGAGTTATTAGGATTAAGAGTAATTGTTTAAAAGTCTCTTAACCATAGGTCTTCCTGAATCCTAATTGTATTATCTCTGCTAATTTGCCATAGAATTCTAATTTGCCAATTTGATTTGTTATTAGAATTTGTTAGAAGATTTGATTTAATTTTAATTTGTTTAGTAGTATATTATTTTTAGAAAGTTTAAATTTAAATTAAATCTGATTTAATTCAATAAAGATCAAATTTGATTTAAATTAAACTATCTTTAGAGATTTAAATTTAAATTGGATATCTAAAAATATTTGACTCAATTTTAGATTAATCTCTTAGGAACCTATTTAAAAACTTTTTGTTATTCTTTTTGAATTAGTTTTTGGTGAATAATTTTTTTTATTTTTTATTTTTGAAGAACTGGGTGTGAATAGGAGAGGTAGACTAATTCGAGTTAATACTCAAAATAACCCTTGAAATTTATTTCCGGACTAAATTTAGCCCTTAAGACTTCAATTGACTCTAATTGTACCCTAAAATTTTGATACGCACCTCAATTTGGCCCTTCTATCGCTTTCCGTCGCCGGAGAGCTGACCTGACAATTTTGGTTGACACCTGGCACTATCAAAACGACGTTGTTTAACTTTTGGCATCCAAATTGTTTAGAAACGAAGTCGTGTGACATGAGAAATGGGGTAAACCAAAACCCAAACGTTAACCACCTCAAAATGAAACCCCCAATTGATCCTTCTTCTTTCTCCTCCTCCCTTCATATACGTACCCTTAGAGAAGAACCATGGGTGTCACTGTAACTAAAACTTGAAGCTTTTCTTACTTGTTTCAACCCCCCATCGTGAAGACTAATTGTCTAGGAATCACCATCTTTTCAAAAACAGGGTTAGTAACAAAATCTTTGTTCTCAACATACGATGCTCTATTTTTTGCAAAATGTTGCATGAGATTTGTTTTTCATTTTTTTCGCTCTATGTCAAGAGATTTGTTTTTCATTTTTTTTTTGCTCTATTACCCTAATGGAGGAGAAACAAACACACCCAAAATTGTTGTTATTACTTCTAGTGCATATTATAATTTTATTCTTGTAGGTTTTGTAACAATGTAATTCTTCACACCTACTCAATTTTTCTTTATTTATTATTATTTTTTTAAGTTAATTAATTTTGATACATTAAGAGTAGTGCAAACTTGTTTGCAGCGTCATCTAATCAAATTTGTTGTCTTATATAACCAATTAAAGTGTATGTATTAAAGTTTGAAACTTTTATTGTTAGATTAGATTTTGGGTAAAACTTTCTACTAATAGTGTATGCAGATTGCATCTTTTAACTTTTTAGATCATGTTTCAAAAATATTTTTTTTTGGAAAGAAAGAAATAAATGAAAAGCTATGGTTTTATGTATTCGAACACAAGTAACAAAGGTGTTGAGTGACAACAGAGAAAGAGTGAAAGTGAGAAGATTTTGATTTTCACTACTTGGTACTTGTAGGTGGAACTTCAAGATAAAGGTTATATAACTTTTTTTAACTGTCTATGGCTTTCATTGCACAAAGCAAGAATAAAACGGTTATAATATTTGACCGATTCAGTTGAATTGTTTTGTGAAGTCCTTGGTCTATTTATACTAAAGACTTATTTGGTCATATGATATTTAAAGCTTTGTATGCATTCTAACATATTTTATTATTGCAGAATTCTTAGCTTAACCGGTATAAATAAATAAACGAAAGATTCACTACAATGTAGTATCTGGCTTTTTTAAGCATATGTTTAATTAATTTAACAAAAAGAAGAAAAACTGAACTCTTTTTCTTTATAAGCTTATATAAGGGAATAAGGAATATATGATAAATTGTTATGTCAGCTAAGACATTAGAATGATTTTTGATGATATGTTGCCAGACTTTTGTTGTATTATTGACTGCATTTTAAAACTACATGTAAGGCTACTTTTTGAACAATAATAATTACTAACATCAACTATATGAAATTAATATGAAAAAAATTATTTGAGACTATATAACAAATTTTATGCATCTTCTTAATTGTATAGCAAGTATAATAGTGTGAATAAATATGTCCAATTTTTGTCTTTTTTATATCCTTTGGGTCTCAGAGTAAATATTGACAAGTACTAATAAAAAAAAAAAAAAATTCAGTCTCTCTCCCTTTAAAAATAGATCAATTACTATACTCTGCTTTTGCAAGTGTGAATATCATGTGGATGTCTTTGAAATTTTATGCTGATACAAATATGTAGCACCATGAATACTAGGTATCTGATGTAATTTTATGCAGGTTCATCTTATTGGAATTTATTTTTTGCCGCAATAACTTCCTTCTGTGTGTTGACAAATGACAGGTCCGTTTGGAGTTAGGATTACAATATTTGTATCCTTAATATGTTGGGAGTCACTTAGTTAGAATTCAGTTACGGATGATATTACTTACAGACCATGAAAGAATAGGACGCATTCCACAACTGTACTAATGGAAAACTTTTTTACCTCTATTATAGTATATGTTCTTAACTTAGCCACCATGTGAACGAGTTTTATTAGAGCTCCCCAACATTCTTTTGAATTTTTGGAGAGATTCTTGCGATTTGAAAAAATTGGGACTATTAGATTTTATTTAAAATTTTTAAGGATTATATTGATGTCTTCAAACATTTTGTCACATTATCTAACTGCTATGGTATCAGGTATTTATTGAAATTGTCAGATTAATTTTTTCAGTGATAAAAAATGATAGAAGGGCCAAATTAAAACATAGAGAAAATTTCAGAATATAATTAGAGTCAATTAAAATTTTAATAGCTAAATTGAATCCGAGTCAAATTTCAAATTATTTTGAGTATTAATGAGGCTAATTCTCTTAATTGTTACATCACTATCGAAGTCCAAAGATGGAAGCCATGAAGCAGGAAAAGCTCCGCCGCCCGCAGGACACTGCCCTTGCCTCCCGCCGAATCGAAGCTCGCCGTCGACGAGGACGACCCCCTCGCTGGAAACTACTGCGACATCACAATGGAGTTCCTGCAGTCGAAGACCATGGACACGGGTTGTGAATCTGGAGAAGTCTCTAGAAGGGAAGCACGTTCTGACCCGAGCTAGGGTTCAGGCGATCCGTCGCGTTGGGAAGAAGATGGCCTTGTTGGTTGTGAGAGAGAAGGGCTTCACCGTGCATTGTTTGGTGCAAGAGCAGCGAGATTTGGTTAGCGTGCAGATGGTGAAGTACGCTGCCGCGCTGAGCCGCGAATCTGTTATCGATGTTGAAGGTCTTGTTTCGGTCCCTTCGGAACCGATCAAAGGCGCCACACAGCAGGTTAGTTAGCTTCTGAGATTTGATTTTGGATAGAAATAAAGGGAAACAGTGGCAATGAATTTAGTAGGGTTTAACACTTGCTGGTAAAGGTTGTACTAGTAAATGGTATTCTCCTTTACTTGAACATTTTGTTGAGGATCAATGCTTGAGATTATAGCTTATGTGGTTTGTTCTGATAGGTGGAAGTTAAAGTGAGGAAGTTGTATTGTGTTAGCAGGGAATCTCGAGGATGCTGCTCGAAGTGAAGCTGAAATTGAGAAGGCTCTTCAGGTAATTGATTGGAGGTGTCTGGTTCTTTGTTAACCTGTTTGACTCGTTCTTTGTTAGGGTGATTTGTTTCCAGGAGCTGATCTTTTATTTTTTTTTTATTTCATTTTGTGTATTATTAAATTCTCCTGAATGTCTAAAATCGAAGTTGCACATCAATTTTTTTCATCCATCGGTTAACTAGTTCTCTTAATGAATGTAGGCTGGTGAACAACCTGTTCGTGTTAATCAGGATACACGTTTGAAGTCTAGAGTATTTGAGCTCAGAACCCCGGCTAATCAAGGAATTTTCCGTATTCAGTCACAAGTTGGAAACGTAAAGCATTTCATCTGATTTTTTTTTTCTGAAGAGTTCTACTTATTCACGTTCATTTTTTAATTACATGTTGTTAAGATCATGGTTGCTTTAAATTTTAAATTTACTCAGTAAATGCATACTAAGACATTAAAGGAATAGATATTCCCCATGATGGCAAGTTGAATGATCAAATTATTTTTCATTGCATTGTTGGGTAGGCATTCAGAAAATTCTTGTCATCTGAAGGCTTTGTTGAAATCTACACTTCAAAGTTGATTGCTCTTTTGAACTATAAAGGGCACCCTGTATGCCGTGCTGAATCACCACACCTCCACAAGCAAATGCCAATATATGCTGATGTTGGCCGTGTTTTTGAAATTGGTTCTGCGTTTAGGGTTGAAGATTCCCTCACACCCAGACATCTGTGTGATGTTACCGGTCTTGATGTTGAAATGGAGATTATCGAGCATTATGATGAGGTATTTTTACTTTTAGGCATATCTTTTTGCGTATGGTTTCGAAATTATTGAGGTACATAATGTAATTTACTGATATTGAGTTTTGAACAGGTTATGGATATAGTTGATAGGTTGTTTGTCTCAATATTCGATAGCTTGAACCAGAATTGTAAGAAGGAGCTTGAAGCTGTGGCACTCCAGTACCCATTTGAACCTTTAAAGGTAAGCATCTTCTATTAAAAAAATTGTATTATATATATATATTCTTAGTTATCCTATGTTGTATTTGTTATGTTATGAACCACCAGTTGAAATTTGTAAATGCAAATGAATGCAATGCGTAAAGGCTTCTATGATTTGATATATCCCCTTGATATGCAGTATCTTTGTCAGACTCTGCGGCTAACATATGAAGAAGGGGTTCAGATGCTTAAGGTAAGCTTAAAAATTTTCTTAGTATCTAATTAACAAATAATGCACAAAAATTTATATTTTATTGAATGGGTTGATTTTATTCTTAATAAGACATGGATAAAAGAAATGGAGGGATTATACAACAACAGTGATAATAACAAAGTCCTGGCCGCTAGTTTATGCCGGTTACATGGATCATATGGTGCTATTGCACTGTGAAAAGTTATGTCGTTTTAGTTTCTAATTTCTAATCTCTGCTAAAATGTCAAGGGCAACATGATTCATAATAGTCAATGGTTTATTAGAAAATGTCATGGAGTTCCTATTGTTAATTGAAAAATAACTGGGATTGAGGAACATTTGTACTTATTCGCAGTCTATATCATAATCTCGTGTGCTTGCAAGTTAAAATGGGTTTATAGTCCCAAAATGGATGAAATTATTGTCTTGATGCCTAATTAGGTTCCCGTTCTTTATTGATGCTGAGGCTTCCTCTCTATTTTTCCTCTTATAGATGTATCTCAGTTTTCTTTGCAACTGCTGAATCAGACCTCAACACTCAGAATTTTGTTTAACTTTGCTAATAAGAATTTTAGGAAATGGTTATGTCTTGCACGCACTAATAATTTTGCTTCACAGGATGCTGGAGTAGAGATTGAAACTTTTGGTGACTTGAATACTGAAGCTGAAAGGAAGTTGGGGGAGCTTGTTTTAGAGAGGTAATTCCTTCTCTTTCACACGCGCACACATAACAAAGAAGTGCAAATATTTTATTTACTTTTTATGACCTATTATTTTGGACTTCATTGGGTTGTCATTTTTGTGTATAGGTATGGCACGGAGTTCTATATCCTTTACCGGTACCCCTTGGCTGGAAGCTCATTTTACACAATGCCTTGCTATGATAATTCACCGTACTCCAACTCATTTAATGTTTTTATTAGAGGTAAGCAATAAGCGGTTTTGCCATACATTGTATTAATACAAGAAATGTTTTCATTAAACTTTTCATCTATATTGTTATCAACAGGAGAATACTTGTAAACTCCTAGAGCACATTTAATATGTGTTCTGAAAACATCAATAGCCACTTATTCTTGATATTTTATAGTTTTTAAACATTATAAATGGAAATAAATGGATATAGTTGTTCTAGGAGTGTGCAAGTATTTCTCATAGCCATCATTGTTTCTTCATAGATATTTTATAAAAGCTTGGAGTTTATCACTGGTTTTTATTCGAAGTTCTGTGTTGTTTGTCCCATAGGTGAGCAGATCATTTCAGGAGCTCAGCATGTCCACGATGCAGAAATGTTGGAAAAACGGGCTAAGGCTTGCGGCATTGATGTCAAGAAGATATCTCTGATTCTTTCAGGTATTCTTCACGGCCTCTTGCTCAGTTCATCTTTGTTTAACTCTGGCAGCTACTATCATTTTAATAAAATTGTTATGTCTAAAAATCAGTATATCTAGACATCATTTGTGTCCTTATGGGTAACCCATTATCTTGACTCTTGAAATATTTGTTTGTTGACAAATTAGTCTTTTAAAATGGATAATTATTTCATGGTACCTGAAATATTGTTTTCACTTGACAGAAATCATTATTTCTTGTTGACAAAATGGTTCCCTGATAATTATTTCATAGTACCTGAAAATCCGCTCACATAAAGAGAGCACTATTTTGTTAGATATTTCTAGGGCAAAAATGATGGTTTGATCCATGATTCAACAAAGTTTATATTGGCAATTGAAAGCCTAACACAATCCTTCTTTTTTCCGGACTTGGGACTGGTTACATAATGTTTGCAACAAGCTTAGGCAGAGTTTGCTAGAATGATGAATTACTTTCAAAACAAAAATGCAGCATTATACATTCTGTCTGTTATGGCGTGGTTATCAATATTTGAATTGTCATTTTGTCAGCGAACTAATTTGAGAGTTGAGGGTTTATCATCCAAATACATTAAATTTTGGAATTTACAACTGTCTAACCGATCGTTAATATTTATTACCGGACAGAGGGAATGATTAATATTTTCAGCAAATTGAATTACCTTATATCAAAATCTAATTGCTTTGTTGATGATTCAGATATGGTGTACCACCACACGGTGGCTTTGGAGTTGGTTTGGAGCGCTTAGTAATGCACTTCTGTGGCCTGGATAACATTCACAAAACAACACTTTTTCCGACTCCTGGTGTTACACTATGATAGTTATACCGAAACAGTGACTTGGAAATTGCATTGTTACAAAATCTTCATATTGCAAGAATTTCTTTTCCTTTGAATTAGCAGTTTTGGAGCTGGTGTATATATACTTCTTTACAAAGCATATTAATTTTGGTCGACTTAATTGAGTTGCATTGCTACTTTGCAAATAATTGCCCTCCTTTTTTTTGTTGGATGCATTCTCAGAATGTTCAAATTTAACTTTACTCGGTAACCAGCAATTTAGTGACCTATTTATTTAATGAAAATTGGATTCGGATGCACTCTTACTCAGGATGTTCAAATACTCCCGTGATATTAATTTGTTTGTTTTGGTAAAAACATTGTGATGAGTTTAGAAGGATAGAATTGTGTTTGATTGCATAAGGTAGTGTTTCGCACTCTGCATTTTGTTCACTGCGTGTGTAGCGCCAGCCTTCCCCGTTTATCCTTTTTTTTTTTTCACTCCACTTCCTTCTCTTCTTTCATCATCATTGTTTTTGTTTTTTCTTCTTCTTCTTATACTTTTTATTTCTTATTTTTATTTGTCTTCTTTATTTGTTTATTTATTTGTATATTTTTAAAAAAATTATGAATGAGAAAAAAAATAAAATAAAAAATAATAATGATGATGATGAAAAAAAGACGTCAAAATTTGTTTATATAAAACACAAAATTAAAATAAAATGACATTAAAATGTTATATAAAATACAAAAATCATTGCAATGATTTTGTCAAGGTGAATGCTATGGTGTTTTTGAGATTGTGTTTAACGTATTAAAAAAGATAAATAAATAATATTTAATAAATTTTAAATATTTTATTTTTTATTTTAAATATTTTATTTTTTACTTTTAAAAGTAAGTTAGACAATTTAGATATTAGACAATTTAAATATCATAATAAAAAGCATCATAGAACTCACCTTTTGTCAATTTATCAGTGCTCATGAGTAGTAAACTTGTCAATAAGTTGTTAATGATATTTCAAACAACATGGGTCAAGTGAAGATAACACACTAACTACCCTTCTAAATTCTAAGAAGACCTTTGTCCCTAGGCTTAATTTATTAATTGGGTAAAGCATTATTTTGATTTTAACATTTAGTCGAATTTTAATTTGGTTTCTAATATTTAAAATTTTCTATTTCAGTTCTAAAAATTTTAAACATTATATTTTAATCTCAAAAAAGTTTTAAGCGGATTTAATATTATTTCACAATTAAATTTAACACAAATAATATGTATATTGATAAAGAGTTAATAGCATTCGATTTTAATATCTAAAAAAAATTGATCCACAGTGATCACTAATATAAAAGCTTTTTCTTTGATTTTGAAGCGTTGATAGTTGATTGTTAAGATTTGAGGTTTCATATAAAAAGAAAATTGAAAAGAATAAGTATTATAAAAATATTTTAATTATGTAAATATGACTTAACTAGTAATGTTATTGATGTCCATATCACTTATTCCGATAATTATTAATGTCAAATTTAATAGTAGGACAACGTTGAATCTGTTTAAAAATTTTTGAGGCAAAAATAGAACATTTAAAATGTCAGAGACTAAATTAGAATTTAAGGTAACGTTGAGAGATTAAAATAGTATTTTATCCTTATTAATTAAATTATCACTATATCAGTTTGCAAATTGATTCTTGTGTTTTAGCTATAAAGCTAGCTCATATGAACATAAGTTTTCTTTTATATTTTCTGAAGATTATTAATTAAGATCAATATGAACATAAGAAACTCCGAAAGAATAAGGATATAAGGCTAGTATTAGCTCCCTTTTTCCTTAACAAATAAAGTCTAATCATTAGTCTAAGTTGTTGTTACATTAGCCTAATTGATTCTTGACTTTCATTCTTGCAGTTTCACTGCACTCAAGATAAAATAATAATAGCCTAATTATTTTATAGCATGGTTGATCTAACCGCTACTTTGAAAAATTACAATTAATTAGATTAATTTTTTAATATAACTGCTGTGCATATCACTATTTCATCATGTAGCAATGATGAAGTACAATAAATTTCGGTCATCAAATTAGTAAGTATTTATTTGTATGTATTTATACATATTAATTTATAAAATTTTTCAACTACATAATTATTAAAATAATTAAATATGTCATAGTAAAATAATTAAATATGTATTAAATAGATAATTAAATTTATTTTTAGTAATATAATTAATTATTTTATGAGGTATATAATTATATATTTTTATATGCAGTGATTAATTTTTGATAATATAATTGTAGAAAAATATTAAGTGATTAATATTTTTTTATTATTGTCTCCTAGTTAAACTAACACTAATCCTTTTTCTTTTTGGGAGATTTGTAACTCTGCACTTAGGTTTTTTCATTTGTAGGGACACATCAGACCTAATTATCAGATTGGCTTTAAAAATCCATTTTATAAGAATCTAAATGTATTTGGATATAACTTTAAAAAGAATACTCTTATTAAGAGAGTATTTCTGATAATATTTTTAGATATATAAAAATTCTTTACAGTAAAACATAGATAGCAACAAAAAATGTTATTAAATATTTTTTTCAAATTTGTTTTGAAGTAAGTTCCGATTAAATTAGTTAGAGTTGACGACTGACTTAATTCTACACTATATTTCTGTTTTATTGGGCCTTGATTTGAAATACCGTACAATGGAAACAGGATAGTGATAGTGCTAAATTAAGCTTAACCACTAATTACTTAATTAATAATTAGCAATTCAACATTTCAGAATGCATGCTGCTTCGATTTTCAC
>NC_029777.3:107797911-107809252 GCF_000817695.3 Arachis duranensis
TATATTAATAAAAAATAATATATTTTATGACATATGGATTTTCTCAATGAATTTGTAAGTATTATAAAAAATATATAACTTTAGGTAACTCTTTGTAAAAATGATAATATATAAATTTATAAGTTTTTAAAAAATATTAAATAACTTGTAGAAAAACGCATAAAATATAGGTTCTTGAAAAATTACGACACGATTTATTCTTCTATTAAACACTATAAATCTACTGCTGTAATTTTTCATAAATTAATTTTTCTCACGGACTAGCATCGTAAAATCCTTAAAAATCTATTTGATATTCTCTTTTTTAGAGACTTTATTATTATTATTATTCGTTTGGTCACCAACCAAAAATAATGTAACAGGATTTAAAAAAGTCTACAAGTTTTTCGGTCAGCGTTTCCCTCTTTCTTTTTCTTTGGGAAGCTTTGTTGACTTTTCAACGGAATTATGCCCTTATAAATTTCAAAATCTTGTGGTTTTAAGGTTCGTCAAATGAATGATCATATTTTCACTTTTTCACTTTTTTTTCTTTGGTGGAAATTTGATAAAGTTTACAATTGAGAGCCGTTAGATAATTTGACTAATATGACTAAATTTTTATTTAACGCTTTTAATTATTAATTTTACGTGAAGTCGGCTATAGCTGAATTTTTACCTTTTTATTTATATTCTTGAATCAGTATTAGAATTTTTCGGATTACCAACAAATTTTAGTGACAATTTTTTTTTATCAGTAATTAGTGGCGAATTTAGCTAAAATGTCGACGAAAAATTGAAAGATAATTTTCCCCCTAAATTTTAACTATGGATAAACTGTTCAATTGTAAAATCCTTTGTTATATCCTTTGCATTCTGTGATGGCCATGCAAGTTTAGTGAATTAAAAAAAATCGTTAAATTAATTAACAAACTCAAACGACCGTCATATATGTTCGTAGTAGCGATAAATTTATTTTAAAAATCCATTGTTAATTACTTAGTTTGAACTAAATCTTATAATACACTTATTATGACGCACAAACTTGCTTCACCTAGCAAGAAATATGTCTATTTAACACTTATTATTATTTTTGGATCGTTGATAAAATTCTCGACTTATAATAAAAGAAAAGATTAGTATTCCGTGTTTATTATAAGATTGACAAACAAAAATTTACATCAACTCAAATAAAAAGGGATAAACAACTAAAATATAAACACTAAAAAAATCTTCAAAATTTTTACTAATCGCTAAATTTAAGCAAAACACCACAAAAATATTAAAAAAATAATTTAGAACCACTTACAAAAAAATTTATTATGCAAAATCTCTCCGCTTTATATGAGAGTGAATTTAACTCACATTGGTATAAGTTGTTGCTTTCATGCACATAATAAAAAAATCTTGACATGACAAAGTATTTAAAATATTGTCCGAAAGTTTTACCAGAGTTATAAATAATAATCAAACGGAAAGTCTCTTTTGGAAAGGTTTAAAAATTATTTTTAAAAATTTTTTATTTATAANAACTAAATCATAACAATTGCATAACTTTTTAGACTTTTATTACCTTTTCTTTTAATATATATTTTAATGCTATGGAAAGGCTAGAAGCAGTGACAAAAGTAGTGCATGCTAATAAACAGCAAGCTATAACAACAAGTTTCAACTACTTAACTAGCTGTATATGTAAATAATTGCAGATATAACAATTTTGTTGACAAAAGAGAAAAAGAAAGAACAGTACAGTGCAACTCAAATCCATGCATGCTCCAATGCAAGCATCTCATATGCTCATCAGTGAATATAAATAACTATATATTTATATAAATCTTTTTTATTATTTTGAATTTATACGAATTTTGCATTGATATATTTTTTTTAGTCTTATGCAAAATTATTTTATTTATATATAGAACAAAAAGAATTAGATTTTAGATTTTTTATTATAAAAAATTTGATATCATATTATCAATTTTTTTAACAACTTAATGAATTGAATGTATTAAGATACATAAATAATTATATATTTATATTATCTTTAAAAACATATCATCAATGATTTTTTATTAGAAAGCCCATAATATAAAATAATATTTTTGTACATTTAAAATAATATAGAATCATTCTAAGTAAAATAATCTATTAATTTAGGTATTAGTGTAGAATACATTTTAAAATATTAAATAATATATATTTATATAAAATATATGATAACTAATTTAGTAGCTTATTTTTTATATGCACAAAGTATTTTACGAATAATATAAGGTAAAGTATTATTTTGGTCTCTAACGTTTGGACTAAATTCTAGTTTAGTATTTAATGTTTCAAATATTCTATTTAAGTCCTAAAATATTTTAAGTTTTCTATTTCAATCTCAAAAAATTTCAAACATGTTAAATATTGTGCCACAATTAAATTTGACAAGATAAATTAATGTATTAAAGATCCAATAACATTTAATTTTAGTACATAAGTAAAATCGATTTACCAATAATCACCAACAATCACCAAATGTCAAAGTTTTGCTTTGATTTTGGAGCGTTAATGATTAATAACGGATAAAATTTGAATTTTTTTACAAGAAGGAAATCAATAAAAAAAATATTACAAAAAGATTTTGATTATTTTTTCTAACACACAGAAAAAAATATAATTTAACAATAATGCTGTTAATATTCATATTAATCATTCTATTAATTATTTGTATCAAAATTTAATAATAAAATAACATTAAATTCGTTAAAAAATTTTAAAACAGAAATAAAACATTTAAAATATTAAAAACTAAATTAGAATTTTACTCAAATATTAGAAACCATAATAGTAATTTACCAATTTTCATTCACCCAGTTATATATATAACTCATTTAAACACTTAAGGTCTCTATTATTATATTTGATGAGTTTAAAATTTTCACCAATTTTCACTACTTTGGATCTCTATTATCTAAATTTGATTCTAGTTTAAGAAAGACAAGAAGAAGAGAGCTTATTCTCCTATTCTGTCAACACACTACACTACTAAATAATTTCTAGACTTTTCCATTAAAAAAACAGTTACCTTTCTTCACTGCTGCCACACTATATAAAAATAGTGAGAATAAGGATTATTGTCCTCGGAATCATGTTATGTATATCCCCTCACAATTTTTATATTAATAAAATTCTCTCTCTCTTATAATTCAAGCAAATAGGGTTAAGAACCAAAAGAATATCAAAGAGTGAATAGCCAAAGAGAAAGATGGGGAGAGCTCCTTGCTGTGACAAAGCAAATGTGAAGAAAGGGCCATGGTCTCCTGAAGAAGATGCTAAGCTCAAATCATACATACAACAACATGGCACTGGTGGCAATTGGATTGCTTTGCCTCCAAAAATTGGTAATCAATCATTATCATCATATATATATATAACCCCAGAAATCAATTTCATATTTTTTTTTCTGGGGTTTCCTCTATTTTCCTTGATCTCTTATCTTTATACATAATATGTTACTAAACTAGGTTATATATATATAGCTATGGTGTTTTGTAGTATATAGGGAATTTATTTAATATTTAATTTTGTGGGTTATTAATTAATTATATTATAGGATTGAAGCGTTGTGGGAAGAGTTGCCGTCTAAGGTGGTTGAACTATCTTCGCCCTAATCTCAAGCATGGTGATTTCTCTGAAGAAGAAGACAACATTATTTGTAGCCTCTATGTTAGTATTGGAAGCAGGTATTAATAATAATAAATTCTCTTCACTCATCATCATTATTAATATTTATGATTTAAACTCTATATTTAAATTTGAATGAATTTTCAACTTTGATTATTACCCTACTACATACATACATATATACATACATGCATAGACATACATTTTCTTATGAGTAATTAGTATTATTTAATATTTATCATATAAATCATGGTTCTTAATTTTGTTTCCTTAATGCTTTTCTGTATATATGAAATTAAATAATCCATATAGGTGGTCAGTTATTGCTGCTCAATTGCCAGGAAGAACTGATAATGACATAAAGAACTATTGGAACACAAGGCTCAAAAAGAAGCTTCTTGGGAATAACAAGAACCGCCGCAACAAAGAACAGCAACACTTACAAGCATGTAGCAATAATGGAATCAACAAGCAACAAGAAACATCATCAATTAATGGAGGGAGTGTTATTATTGGTGATGATTCCTTCTCTTCCTTATTGGTTCATGAAAATAGTAGTACTACTCATCAACAACAACAACAACAATGTTATTGGCCACACTTCATGCCAGTGTTGCCAATACCAAATTTGCCATATAGCACAACAAATAATAACCAACAATTCTACTTAGGATCTTCTTTCAATGACCAAGATTCCATCAAGAAACTACTTATCAAGCTTGGAGGGAGATTCCATAATGATGTTGATTATGATAATTACCATCCTACCCTTGGTGATGGATTATTGAATCATCTTCATCAATCACAAGGTACTACTACTACTACTTATTATTCTAATAATTCAACACAACAACAAGTAGTTTATCATCAAGAACAAATACAATTTGATGATGGTAATAATGGACTTCATCATGATGAAATGGTGCAAAGAAAAGGAAACCTCAACAATGAAATTGAAGAAGAAATGGTGGGTAATACTAATTTTATTCCACAAAGATTATTAAATAATGGGTTGGAGTTCTTACATGGAGACATGGTTTTCAGTGAGGATAAGATTATAATAGGCTCTAGTACTACTAGGCCTAATTGGGGTGAGAATAGTAGTGGCAATTCAGTAATTGACCACCCTCTTATTTCTTCTTCAAATTACCAAGAAGATGAAGGTGTAAGGGCATCAGAAGAATGTGGTTTGCAAGAGTATAGCACTATAGCCACCATGAGGAGCAATAGTAGCAATAGCATGCTTCATGTACAATAATAATTATACTCTGTACATTATTAATGTATTAATCAACAATGGTATTAGTAGCTAGCCATTTGAAGCAAATTAAATAATTAAGGGAATGAAGCTTGTAATTTGATTTTGATTATATGTGATTATGATTATTAAAATAGACAATAAATTTATCATATATATATATATAGATGATTCTAGTATGTTTATATTACTATGGTTACGGTAGTTATAATATTTTAAAAAATATTGTTAAAATTAAAGTAACACATTTTGAGAATTTAGCAATATTTTAAAAAAAAATATTATTAAAAAATGTTATCAAAATATAAAAGAAATGTGACTTTAATTTTAACCACAAATATAAATGATTATATATTTAATACGTTTCCTCAAATAATTTGAGAGTTACTTTTTGGATTTATTTTACATTTTTTTATATAGGTATTATTTTTTTAATTCTTTTATTTGTTTTATGTTATATTTTGGATATAAAATTTTAATATCATGTGATAAAATTACTTTTTAAAAAAATTTAAATTAATAAAAAATAACATAAATAATTATATCTCTACTAAGTTATCATTTGAATTTATGTTAATTGGATAATCATGTATTATTTTAATATATTTTGTGTCATAATACTATTTTAAAATTTTAAATTGATAAAAAAAAGGTAATATAAATAATTATATTTTTAATATGTATATCTTTTTAAATAAGAATTTTTTTAAAATTTGTTTGAATTTTTATATAATTTTTTTTTCTTTTGAATATATACAGAGCTCTAATACTATTTTAATATTTTTTTCAAAAGTTTAAAATAATAAAAAAAAGACAACATAAAAATTATATCTCTAACTTTTGAATGTCATATATAGTTTAGCGTATATCTCTCTAATAATCATGAATAATAGAGTATATTGTATATATGTATATAAAATATTGTTAATCACATCATCATAAAGAGAGAATAATTGATATCACCCTCACTGTTTAATTAGCATATGCAGACGTTGAAGAACAAATTCAAGTTTTGGGAGTATGATAATAAGTAACTCACAAGGAAGGGGCACTAATTAACTTGGTACGGCATATCATATAGTTATAGTTATAGTAGCTAGTCAGAATTGGATGTGTGGTAGGTTTATAAATTAAGGTGAATGCTATGGTGTCTAACATTTGTACCTAAGTTACTAAAAGAAGTAAATAAATTATATTTAATAAATTTTATATGATTTATTTTTTATTTTAAATATTTTATTTTTTACTTTAAAAAAAAAATTAGACAATTTAGACACTGTAACAAAAACACTATAGAACTCACATAAATTAATTCCTCTTATGAAAAATAGAATGAAAGTGGATGCACATGCTATCAAGTAATTAATTCCTTGGCCGTATCTGTTTGACCGTTAATCTTCTCAGTTCCCACCTATAAAGTCATTATTTTTACATCCCCAAATGTATATGAGACATATAATATACATGCATCGGAAAATTTTTTAGTATATTGATATATTGGTATTTTAATAATTTTTAATCGTTAATTTTATTTATATATATAATATTAAAATCAACGAATATAATATCAACGGTTAAAAATTATTGAAATATATAATAAATATCAATAGTTAAAAATTATTAAAATATTAATGTATTTATATACTTATTAAAATTAAAGTTTTTTCATAAAATATATATAAAGTAACGGTCAAATATCTAATAATCAGTTATACCTTTTTTTATAATTTATAACTTTTGAAAAGAATGTTATAATATTAAAATTTTTATGACATAAAAATTTAGAGTTTAATTTTTATTTATTTTAAATTAAAAAAATAGTATAAAACAAATAAAAAAATAAGTTTTATATAAATATTATTCATACAAACACAAAATTAAAAAAGCTAACCTCTTACCTAAGGGATTTATTAGCTATTAGCTTAAGAAGAAGTGATTCACATTGATGATCATAGCATTCTATTGGCTGGTTTGTTCATTTTGTTTACTCCCAAACAAATAAAGCTATTTTGGGAGCATTTATATTACAATTCTGTTATATGTATACCTTTTGAAGTAGATATTATTTTAATGTTAGTATTTTTTAACAATTAATAGGATTTTTGTTTTATTAATAAAAAATAATTTAAATAATTAATAATAACTATATTTTTATATGAATATCAAAAGAATTTAGTTATAAATAGTATTAATGTTTATATTATATGTATAGAGTTAAGAATATTAATCTAATAATACTATATTTGTAAATTAACTGTAATAATTAAGTATATTCTTCGAAATATTTCAGGAATTTACTACAATTAAATCCATAAAGTATTCTTTTTATAGTTAGTTGCAATAATAAGTGGTATAATTTTATTTAAAGCTACATGAATACTGATCATTTAATCTCAACTATATATATACATGAATACATATATAGACACCCCTACAAATTATTAGAGATATAATAACTATTTATGTGATTTTTTTATTACTTTAAATTTAAAAAAATATTATAATATAATATCAGAATTTTATATTCAAAAAAATATCAAAAATCAAAAAATCAAAAAAATAAATTAATTAAAAATTTTTTAAAGAATATATTAAAAATATAATTATTTATGTTATTTATTTTTATCATTTTAAACTTTAAAAAATATAATATCATGACACAAATATTGAGTTTTATATATCATATGTACTTATCAGTCAAAGTCATCAATAGGAATAAGTTTCTGTAGCTAGACAATATTAATAATCTAGATAGTAGACAACAATTGGTATATAAATATGAAGCAGTAACTTTATATTATATTTTCCTATATTATATATACCCACACACGCAATCTAATGCTTATTAGATAAAAGTTTGTGGAATCAATAATTATGGTGTATATAGAAAATTAATTATTCAATAATTATTCATATAAAATAAATATGTATTAAAATGAAAATATATTAAAAATAAATTAAATAATATATATTTATACAAAATGTATAATTACCGATTTGACTTCTACACATAGTATTTTTGTTGTATAATTTACGTTAATTTTTTTGAATATTAGATAAGAATGGGTGTAATCCCCTAATATTAGAAGTTATGGTGTTTTACAAAATTCTGGAAGGCTATAGAATTGGCAGAGTGTGAATTGTCAAGATCAATTTTTTTTAATTTATAAAGACAATACGCAGATTGCGTATTGTATTATTTTAATATTAAATTGTAATACGTAAACTGCGTATTGTATTATTTTAACATTAAATTACAATATATAGTATGCGTATTGTGAATACACAGACTGCGTATTGTCAGTGCAATACGTAATTTGCGTATTTGCAGGTAGCGTTTGGTGGAGAGACAGAGACAAAAAGAATGAGATTGAAAGACAGAGACTAAGAGATAAAAATTGAAATAAATTTCAATATTCTGTTTGGTGTAAAGTGAGAGACGGAAATTGAAACAAGAATGAAATTCTAATTTATTTTGTACAAAGGATAAAATTGGAATTAATTCATTGAAATGAAAGTATTTTTGGTATAAAATGTTATTAAAGTTTCAGTCTCCATCTCTAAAAATTTTAGTCTTCTGTGTTTTCACTTTTTGGAGGTACTGAAATACTGAAATTTTAGAGACAAAGACAAAAATTTTAGTATCAGTCTCGGAACCAACAAACATAATACTGAGTCTCAGTCTCACAATCTCTATCTCGGTACCTCAAAACAAACGCTACCGCACAGAATAACGTCCTAAAATACTATAAAACTCTATTTTTTATAACATTAAAGTAAAACTCTATTCACTTTTCCATATTAAAAAAAATCCTATAATTTAGGCCAACTTATTATTATTTATCCAATGCAATAAATTTCTCTCTCTAGATAGATAGGTACATAGATCCTAAATGTGTTAGTTACATTGTTGAAAAGTTTAAACCCTTTAAAATAAGTTGTCAAATAGTGTATCTAGTAATTCCATGGTCTAAAGTTTTCAGAGAGTGTCTAACCATATACGACAATCAGTTATAATTTAAATAGTATAATTTTTTTTATTCTTATTTAAAAAATTTAGATTTGAATCTCATTCCTGATGTTAAAAAAAATGTCTAACCATATATATAATTCCATGAACTAAAAAAAAACACCATACATAATATATTCAGGTCATTAACTAATAATCATGTTCAGACTTACTTTATTAATTATATATTAAATATCAATCACTTTTTTATCTTCTTGACTAATATAATAATCTTTTTCTTTAATTTTGACATATTTGGTTAATAGAGAAATATGTATTACCTATATTTCAAATTTAACTAATCTGATTTATCTAGCGAAAGTATTATATATGGGACAGAAATTTTTCAAAAAGATTTTTTTTTCTTCTATGATTTATTCCTATATCTCGAACCTAGAACGGATTAAATTAAAAGGATCAAAATCTTTACCACATTAATTAACTAATAATAAGTTGGTCAAATTTAAATAGTTAAAGAAGACTTTGTTATATATCTCTCCTTAACTTAATTAAGATCAGAAATGTTATTTTTAATTATAAGTACTAGATTTTTTATATATGAATTATAATACACAAATAACATTTTTTATTTCAAATAAATAAATTAAAATTCATTAGTTTTCTACTTTTAACTTAATGCACAAATAAGGGGGATATAGACAAATATATAAGTAGTAAGAATATAAAGTAATCTAATAATGGATTTTTTTACCACAAAAAACTGTTGAAATTTACATGTCCACAGTTAGCATATAAAGCTAATTAATTAACGGCATAGAGCAATGACTTTTGACTTAACAATCAAGCATTTAGCTTTGAAGTTATGTAGAGACTAGAGAGGTCCCATACACTCAAATTCAAACTTTATCCGGTGCCAGCAATTATTCACTAGGACCAATTGTTGAAAGATTATGCTTTCAATTTCGTTTTTAGAAGACGAAATATTTTTAATTAGTTTCTGAAAGATTGATCATATTCTATAGTTAAACAAGGACACGTGACATAAGTTATTTTATGACATGTCATTATCTATAATTGATAGAAGGGTCAATATTATCACAAAACATACAAAGGACACAACTTTTCTTTTTCCCGCTCTTTTTACAAACATAGATAATTTCACTGATGAAAGACATTATGAATTAAATAAAATGGACCATAATATAAGGTTTTTTTTTTTTTGAACATAGAAAGCTCAACATATTAAAGTGGAGCATAAAATAAAGAAGAAGACACACAACGAGCTATCAACCAAACAAACACCTAACACCCCAGACCTATCAACAGCCTCCCCCAGAATCATCACCACGCCATTCTGTATAGCTCATCACCGTCTTTGTGTGGATTACCTCCAGGCTTGCTCTTGTATTCTTAAAGATTCGTGCATTCCGTTCCAACCAGATGTTCCAAATAACTGCAAAGAACACTATCATCCACATCTGCTGCCCTTGTTCTCTATTATGCAAGCCATGCCAGCTTTCAAACATTTCCCTAATGGTTCCAGGGATCACCCACTCTCTACCTAGTGACCTCAACCACTTACACCACACCTGCCAAGCTACCTCACACCTAAGGAATAAATGCTCAGCAGATTCTAATTCCTTAGTACACATTACACACAAACTATCCCCCAGAATGTTGACTCCTATTTTACCCAGCCGCTCCTTGGTGTTAACTCGATCAACTAGCACAAACCACCCAAATAGCTCAATCCTCGGAGGAACAAAACCTTTCCAAACGGAGCTCGTGAAACTATAACTCGTTATTTCAGCCGAAAGAGTCTCCGCTTGTATAGCCTGTATCACAGAACGAGTAGAGAAAACACCTTTATTGTCAAACTTCCAGACCACGCTGTCCTCCCGACCTGATGACAACCTCACTGGCCTTAACCTCTCATGCAGCTGATTGACAAGTTCTAGCTCCCATTGGAACAACTCCCTCCTCCATTGGAAATTCCAAATCCAATCAAGCCCATCCCAAAAGCCACAGTCCCCAATTAGAAGTCCTTGCTGGCTTGAGATAGAGTATAGTCTCGGATAACTCCCTTTGAGAACACCCCCTTGAATCCAGTTATCTTCCCAAAATCGGGTTTGCATACCATTGCCTATTTCCATTACCAGTCCACTTACCATTTTATCCCGAATCCGCGGTTCTTTTATATTCAGCGTCAATATAAGGTTATCTTAGCATTTTTAATAGTAGTTCTAATTTCATTTTATTTTGAGTCTTATAAAAATATTTATGGAATCATATATTATAAATAATAATTTAAAATTAAAAATAAAATTTATTTTTTTAATATTTTTTTATTAAAAATAGGAAGACTCGAATTTGCAATTTATAAGTAAGTATAAAAATTAAAAAGACTATATCATTTAAATTAGAACTCGTTGTGAAGATTTAAAATTTTCATAAAATTATAAATAAAA
>NC_029777.3:107809610-107812265 GCF_000817695.3 Arachis duranensis
TACATTAAAAATTTAATATTTTTTCTATTATAAAAGAAATAATTTCATTTTTTATTGAAACAATCATGTCAAGAAGCTAATTAGATTACGAGCCAATGATAATCAACTATTAGTTAGATCGTAAAAAAGTCAAAAAAATATCTAAAACCAAATAACAAGAATTCAAGAAACTTCTAAAATTTAATAAAAAAAACATTTAAATTTAAATAAAAAAATTTAAAATTATTGTAAAAAAAATTCAAAATTTAACATAAAAAAATAAAATAATTATAAAAAACATCCAAAATCTGAATACAATAAAACTCGTTTAATTATAATAAAAAAATGCATCACTTTGCGATATTTAATTTATTATATTTGGATTTCAAATGTTTAAATTTTAGAGGTTTTAGATTTTTTTTTGAAATATACAATGAAAAATAAATAAAAATAAATTATTAAAAAAGAAGGCATAATTTCTAATGTTTTTTTACTTTTTGATACTTGAATTTTCGGATAATTATGTTTTAGAAATTTTAAATATTTTTTTAAAAAAGTACAATTAAAAATAAATGAAAGCAAATTATTTAAAAAAAACGTTATTTTAGATATTTTTTATACCTAAGTTTTAGATGTTTAAATTTTAAAAGTTTTAAATATCTTTTCTAGGAATAATATGTTAAAGAGTAGTTTGATAGTCAAAAGTCATTAACTTAGTTTAGTAAACAACATATTAAATCATTTAATAGTTTTTAATTAGTAATTTAACATGAAAATAACTGTCTATATAAATTTTTATCTTTGTCCAAAAAAATGAATAATAATTAGAAACAACATTATTGTAATTATGGACAGATCAAAACTCAAATGCATTCAAGGAAGTGGCATTGATAAGGCACCCACTTGTTGGAGAATATGATTTGGTATGTTTGACTTAAAGAGTGGTTTTGGATGTTTTTTTATTTTAAATATTTTATTTTGTTAGGTTTAGATATCCTTTTTAATGATTTTATATGTTTTTTTGTTAGATTTTAGATGATTTTTTTTATAACTTTAGATTTTTTTTGTTAAATTTTAAATTTTTTTATTATTTTAAATCTTTTTTATTTAATATTTTGTTATAAAGTAGGCTAATTTATTAAAATATTTAACAAGAAAAGAATTGGTTACCTAGTTTTTTTTTTTATTGGAAAATAGTCTTCATCATATTGTTAGTGATTATAGATAATAATTTTATGTTTTCGTCATGAAATCTTAACTTAAAAAATAAATTGATAGATACAAATTTTATGTTTCTATATACAACACATACAATATATTTATTGTCATTGCCTAAGAGTTTTCCTAAATAAAAATTAGTAATAATTTCTATTTGTTTTGACTTTTACCTATCATTGGCTATAGAAAATATAAACCTCTCGATTTTTTATTTATATATATTTTTAAAAAAAACTTTTGACTTTGTTGCTTATAGGTTATTAGGTGTGAAAAAAACTACGAAAAGTATAAATGAATCGATTATTTATATTTACATGCATGATTACATATCAAGTATTCAAGATCTCCTATTTTCAGTAGCTAGTTTGATTAAATTATAAAAAGATTAGAGAAGTCATCATAATCTTATTATATACATTATTTGGTTGAGAACAGTTGTAATAATTTAGATGAATATTTGTTGACTATATGGTCATGATTTGTTAACATCAGTTGACACTTAGCTTGACATAATTTGACAATGGAATAGCTTAATTATTTGTTAAATCAATGTTTCAAACATTGGCCCATGGCTGATCTCACTTATTATTCACTTCTTATTATATAGGGAGTTTAATTTAGTGATTTCTTATATGTAAAGTTAGTTAGTTATTTTAACATTAATAATAATAATAATAAATTATAAGTTTTCTTGCTATTAATTACTTTTAATTTCTTTTCTCTGTTTATGTTCCTATTATACATATTTAAGTATGTGTGTCCATCCGGCACCGATATAATTCTTTTTTTATAATCATTCACATTCTGCAAAAAAAATTGAGAAATAATAAAAAATAAATCTAAAATAGTATAAAATTATTTTATTTTACATTATTTAATTATTACTTATTTTATTTTGTTTTTTTAATTATTGTTAAAATAATTCAATAATATTAAATGAAATAAAGGATAATATTATAAATATTATACGAATAAAATTATAAATATTAGTTAAGTTATATAAAATAACTTTAAATTATTGTCGTGTTGTTTTTCTAATATTACTACACATTGCAATGTCTTAAAATAAAATATTAGACGAGTTAAGTTTTATAGTGGTTTTTGATATTAGTGCACTAAATTAATTTTTTTACCAATTTTATATTTTTTAGTTTAAAATTTTTAATATTTTTAAATGTGTTAATTTTAATTTTATTTTTTTATATATTTTTAAATACATGTGCTTTTATAAAATTTTTTATAATAATTTGACATTGATAAATTTTGTAATATATAAGTATGTTATTATAAAAAAATTATATGATTGATTAGACACATTTTTCATCTAAAAATATGTGTTTTTAACAAGAAATTAAGAATTAAAATACACATTTTTTTTGTTCTTATGAAATACATGTTTTCGGTTGTGTGTAAATAAGTTAGACTAAATACACTTCAAGTACCCTCACTATCATCTCT
>NC_029777.3:107812664-107814379 GCF_000817695.3 Arachis duranensis
GATAATAAAAAATAAAATAATAATTTAAGACCATATATAAAAAAATAATATTATCATATTAAAAATAAAAAGAATTATTATAAATTATTTTTTATTATTATTTTAAATATTATACTGTGTGTGAAATTATTTTTTTATTATTTTATATACTATAATAAATGAGTGTGTGTATATTTCTAGTTTTTATTGACATGTATAAATAGTTCTAATTATTTAAAATTTTAAATATATCTAAATTAATTTGGATTGGTCAAGTAAACAGTTTAGTCGTCCACTTAAACAAGTGTTGGGAGTTCGAATTTCATCTCGTATGTGTAACAATTCATTGGCCAATTGCAAACTCATAAATCAAACTCAAATTCATGACGGATTAGTGCTTAATTTGTTGAGTATTGCGGGAAGTCAAAAGAAAATATATTTATACCTAAATTTTATTATATTTTTGTCTCCATTGTAAAATTTTTATAGGTCCGTCACTTTTTGTAAGAGACTTCAATGCCTAAATTAGTAAGAGTTTATATATATTTGTTAAGATATTTACAGGGAGAGATGATAACTTAGTCATTTGAACTAATGATCTTATTTGAAGTGATGTGTGGTTTCTTCTTTTCTTGTAGGAAAGAAAAAAATTCATATAATTAAGAATATAATTTTAAAAATATTTGTATTTAATAAAAGAATATGTAAAAAAATAGAATTAAAATTAGTGCATTTAAAGATATTAAGAATTTTGAAGTCATAAAACAAAAGGAAAAAAATTAGTGAAATGACTAATTTAGTGTATGACATTCAATTATTTTACAGAATAAATGAATCTCTTAAGGTTAAGTCAGGGATCAATTTGATACATATACAATAATATATAATAGATGATATGTAGACAAATAATATTACAACACGTGCCATAAGCTGACAAATGGCCAAATAGCTAATATTATGATACGTGGCACACTCGTTTACATCAGCATGCTACGTGTTACAGATCAACTCGTCATCACACAATTATACGTGGCCAAACCATGAAGTGACCATTCACCTTTACATTTTAACCATTCATCTTTTAACCATTTTACCACTGCATACCCCCTTTCCAAATTCTCATTGCACCATCAGTCCCTCCTTCACCAGCCAACCTCAACGTCATCAAGCTTTTTCTCTATCAAGAATGTCGGTTTAGAATAAAAACAACCATTCGCATACCTAGTAAAATGAACATCCAACAAATTTCATTGTATTTATTTAAATCCAATTCAAATTAAATAAACATCCACCTTAGAATAAAAATAACCATCTACATACATAGTAAAAAAAAACATTCAGCAAAATTCATTGTATCTATTTAAATCTAATTCAGATGTTTATTTTTCCTGCAAACAAGATGTATGTTTATTTTTCATGTAAATAAGATGTTTGTTCTTAATGCGAATCACATCTGAAAAAGGGAAAGAAGAAGAGGAGGAGAACAACGGCGGCGGAGGAAGGATGGCTAAGAGACAACAATAGCGCCACCCAAGAATCGCGAGACAGCAGTAGCGGCGCCCGTGAAACGCGAGATAGCCGCAGTGGCACATGGAAAACGGCGTGAGGGATGAACGAATTGATGGCTCCATCAATGATTTCCTCTCCAACAATTTTTATCGGGAATTACAGCGCCTTAAAACGACAAATCGGCACAATGCAACAGCAACTCCACGAGAGGGTGGTACAACATCGCA
>NC_029777.3:107814466-107828004 GCF_000817695.3 Arachis duranensis
GGAGGAGACATATCGAACTGGCCGACGGAGGTGGAGGCGTGTTGGGTTGAGTAGCGGAGGGGAGGAATGTCGGAATGAACAACGGTATGAGTGGAGGAAGGGGAGGAGGGTTAAGATAGATCAGAACGTGATGTGACGGTATATTAAGAGGAGATTACGTTTCCTAACTCTAATAATTTAAATTTAAAATTTGATTATTCTAATAAATTGAGAATCTAATTTTAATAATTAATTTAATTTTTTTAAACTGTTGTTTACGTTGGTTAACATTTATATTTTTTTAATGGAAAAGTATAGGTAAACAATAATATTGTTGAATAATGTGAATAATGGAATTAAAAAAATAAATTAATCTCAAATTTAATTAGTGACATGAGTAATTAATATCTAATAATAACTAAATTTAAGATTTGTTGTTCATGTTGTTTTAGAAAGTCATTGGTTACTTAATATAACCCCATATGATATAAGAGAAAAATTTGAAGTAGTGTCTATTGTTGAAAACATAATAAAATCTTGTCTTAACTTATTTGAAAATGTAAAATGTTGATTGGTAGAGCATTTAAATAGAAAGATAAATAAGATGGAAGATAAATAAAGAATAAAAAATAATCTTATTCTAAAATATAATACATCAAATGATCTGTTACCGTATAATTTATATAACTGATCTCACACCATAGGATAAAATTTTGTTGTTGTTTGTTGTTGTCATACAAGTGAATACTTGATTATTCCGTTTGAAAGTTTTAAAAATAGTAAGGGCATACTTAATTAGGACGATAATAGTGCATCAAAATTAAAGCTTTTAGCTAGACTTAAACTGAAACATTGTAAAACATAAACAACATAAGTTTTATCCTAAAAAATTAACAACATAATTTCAGTAATGTCAATCAGCTAGTTAAACACGTCACGAATGATATTAAATATTAATTACATTGACATAAACAGACACGCCTAAGAAGAAAAAATAATTAATTATTAATTATTAAATAATTAATAATTAATGTAACTGGTGGAATAATTTCGCACTGTAAAGTTAAAGGGAATATCCCGAAGGCAGAAGAAACAGGAGGGAACAATCCTAATACATAAAACCAAAGACTTCAAAACAAAACTCGAGAGTTAGGGCAACAAAATTACAAATTAAAATGATAATTTATTGAGAAACACAACAAACTAATATTCCGTGATTGAGTCCCTAGACTCTGGTCTATGATAATAGATATGATATTCAATATTATAAGTATTAATTAATTATTTTGATATTTTATTTGGAAATATTTGACTACTGTTTTCTTTTAAATATATCTAAAAAAGAATTATAGTATTATTAAATTAAATAAACATGCATAATACTTCTTTCAATTTTGGCATAAGATTTAAGAGATATGGTAGATTCTATATTAAATATTGTGTTGATTTATATTTCATTCGTTATTGAAAGTAGAGTTCATATCACTACTCAATAATAAATGAAATCTGAAATAATAATATTGTGTTTAATACTTTTTTAATTCTTAAAATATCAGTTTGAAAACACAAAATTATATTCGATTCTAAAATAATTCTCTTTTTTAATATTAAGACGGTATTTATTTTTTCAAATAAAATTTTAATTTGATTGAGATAATTGAATACATGTTAGTTACGTATATTCAACTCACTTAATTTTAAGTATTTATTTATTATTATTTTTGTATATATGTATTATGTATGTATGTATTTGTGTGTGTTTAGATAATTATTTAAAGAAAAAGGTATACAATATGTTTACCAAACATTTCTCAAGAAACAAGTTCAACTAAACATGGCATGCTGAAAACTTTAGCTAGCTTTAAAATGATCCTTCTTAAATTAGATCAAAGTCACTATCTTTAATTATTATTATTATTATTATTATTATTATTATTATTATTATTATTATTATTATTATTATATTGATATTGATTTATGCATGATTACGACATTGACCAGCATGAAAATTTTTCAAAACTTGAGTCCTCCTCTTAGACCTGACAAACGTGTTTCATTGGGTAATTTATTTTCTTAAATGAATTCAAATGATTGCAGACAAATTTGTTAGGAGAAGCGCCAGGCATGTGGGTAAGTTTTGTGATTTGTAATTATCAATTATTATTATTAATATTTTTAATAATATAAAATTTTATTTAATAATATAAAATTATTTTTTTTGTTGGTTGATTAAGCACTAAGTTTTAGTAAAAATGCTTTTTTTAAATTTTCTAATTTTTTAATACCTGTGCATTGTATTTGTATCCATTCCAATAATAAAACAACCGACAATGACCCATTATATTCGTGTTTCAAAGAATCAAAGTTGCCCATTATAAGGACTACTAAAAAGTAAAAAATACCATATATATTTAACCCCCTCTATTTTGAATTAAGTATCTTTCTAATTATATATAAATATTAAGACAATTTTTAATTTTATTAAAAATATAAATAATTATTTTTATTAATTTTAGGCATTTTAATTTTCTCTTTAATAATAAATAAAAATTAATTAATAGCTTTTTTTGTACGTTGATTAATTAATAACTTTTAAGGCTTGGCCGTCGATTATATTTTATTGGGCCAAAAAAATACTAATTGAAGCCTGTACTTTAGCCCAATAGGCCCATTATTGATAAGCAAGATTCATACCAAAAAAAAAAAGAATCTGCAGGAGATAAACCCTACCGAAAACAACGAGATACTGATGCAGTGAATTGCAATTCCGAACAATTGAAGGATGGTGCCTGTTCCTTCTCTTGCAATTCCTTCCCCTCCCAAGTTACGGGTACGTGTCTTGCAATTTTTTTTTTCAATTCATGAAATTAAGTTGTAAACTACATTTCTGGAAGAACATTTCAGCTTATTTTGTTTGTGCTGAAGCAAGTTATTCAAATACTGACTAGACTTTCTGTTAATTTTTTATTTAAATTTCATCAGTTAAATGAACAAGTTATCTTTTGCTTCCCATATTATTCTTTGAAAGATTTAGGTTTGAACTATGCAATAATTTGTTAATCAGGCAAACATAGCAACACTCATTCTTAGGTTTGAAGTTATCCTTTGAGTTAGGGCTTGTTTCTGTAGATATGAATTTCTGCTGTTAATTCTAGTGGCTGGCCAATATTTTTAACAAGAGGAATTGAAGATAGACATTGATCTTAGTGAGGTAGAGATATTTCCCCCTAGGAATAGGTTTGAAAGAAATAATAAAGGGTGGTTCAGGGCACAAGGATCCTATCTGGTGGAGTCTGGGGAGTGTATATATCTGCAGCCTTACACGATCGAGCTTCTAGAACTTAAAACCCGTCACCTCTTTGGTCGCAAGGCGGCAACCTTGTGTGGCACTAAGACTTCCCTTGGATTTGAAATAGAATAGAGATAGAAGAGTATATGAAGGAAGCGATGTGCTGCTCTGGTTTCTTGAATCCGTGACCTTGTTTCCATAATCCATCAACTAAAGGCTACATCTTATTTGAATCATCGTGTAACTCTTCAAGATGTTGGCTGTTATCCATGTAATATCGGTGCAGGATTCCGCTTAAGCGTACACTATTGGCGTTTTGCTTTTATGTTGCATTTGATTAATGTCCATAGACACAAAAATACATGAACACTGTAGGAAACAAATATGTTTGGTTGCACCGAGAGTGAGAATGAGAATGAGATCATGAGAGACATGGTGGGATTGAAAATCATTGTCCTAGTGTGCATCTCAAAAGGAAGGACAGTAGTGTCCTTGGCTCAGTGTCTTGTCCCTCGTTCCAAATGCAGCCTAATATATTTATATTATTTATGTGCAAGGGAATCAAATCAACTTAAGTTGTAGTTCCAACAATTTATGGATTATGTTGTGCCTCAGCATTTGTTGGAAGTGCTCATTTCTTAATAGGAGTATCTTTCATTCATTGTGCAGGTTAATCTGTTTCAGTGCCAACCTTGCCAAGCCCATCGATGCTCAGAAATACATCTTCCCCACAGAATATTTTGTACTCGAACTCGTTCAGTTAAAGTTAAAGTGTCAACGGCAGACCATAATGAGCCTAACGGGGTTAATATGCAGCTCGGAGTCCTCGGGGAGAAACTCAGAGCAGCAATACCAACATCAGTTCAAGAATTTCCCTGGAGAAAAGCTGAGCAGATAGTTCTAGAAAGAGTAGTTTTTCTTGTGCAAGAGGCAGCGAAGTGGTCTCTTGTTCTATTTTTTGTTTTTGGCTCTTTATCGGACGTTGTATATACATTTTCCATAAATCGGGAACTAATAATGCCTGTTGGCCTATTTGTTGGCTGCCTAATGGCCGATTTCTTGAAGGAGATCTCACAAGAACTGTTTCATAAATCCGAGGTATACTTTGAATTTTGTTAGTTATGCCCTTGCAGTTCCAATGTTTCATCCCCATTTCTTTAGTACATTTGTTAATTACAATCCCGTACTCTGTGTCTGTCAGGAAAAGGACTTGAAATGGCATCTTCTGGGCCTATACAGCTTTTTTGTGTTTGTCAAGTTTATATCGACTAGGTTCGCGATACAACCACATGTATTTCTCTTGCATGTTGGAAATGGTGGCTTGATGCAGGTTTTGTGGTCTTGGAGAAAATCTATGGAAAATGCAACAAGCAAGTCAGAAGAAAACAACACCTCCAATTTGGAGTCTTCATGATTTTTTTGCCGGATCTTTTTAATAACTAATGCTGGTTTTGTACTTTTATTTAACGTAAATATCAGCCATCAAGCTCATTTGATCCGGCAATCGATTTAACTGTATCTGCTATCATGTATGAGTTGATCTCAGCAGCCACCAATCCCTTTCAAGTTTCAATTGTCTTGCTCTTGTGGGCTGGTTATTTATGCTGCCTATTCAAGTGGATGCCTCATACCTAAAGGAGCACATTTCTGATATTCATTGTTAGCATGCCATTTAACTATCAAGAGATATCATGTTTTGTTGGCCTGTGATATGAATGCTAAAAAATATAGTTCAAGATTTCATGTATGGATTGGCCTTCTTTCTCTAGGTGGAGTTGAATTTTTTATCTCTCTTCTCTGGATACGTTGAAGGGAGTTAACTAATTAACTTTTTTTCCAAGCCCTAGTAGCATTATTCTTTGGACTAGCATTTATATTCAAAAATTCTGCTTACTAGAATTTGCTATGCTATATTATCATTATTATTATTAATATTATTATTATTATAAATATAAATGTATAGACAAAAGGAACGCTAGTTTTTATCCCCTTCTCGCATTGAAGGTATTGACATTTGTAAGCCATTACATTACCTCCTCATGTTTTTATCTTTTTAAGCTGCCTGGAATTGACTACTACCTTTTTTTTTTCTTTACATATTCGGATTTAGAGGAAGTTAATATCTAAACAAAAAATATTTACAACTCAAAAAGAATAAAACACGGGAATGTTTCTTATACAATGTACAAGGCGAAGAACTCATTTACATCCCACCAAGCACTACTGCTTTGGTACTCGAAGTGCGATGGAAAGACCCTGATTTCTCTTTTTTAAGAATCTCCTTCCCTGAAAAGCAAGCAGCGAAGTTTAATATAGCTACACACAAATATCCTTTTATCTAGAGAGAAAACTGAAAAACTATAGGATTTGATTAGTTTCTACTCTATTTATGGTATGCAAGTTATACGTGATGGTAGTAGTATCAACTATCAAGTGATTTATTATACTTATGGTGAATCAAAATTAATATATGAAATCAAAAGCATTAGAAAAAAGAAAACCTTTCAGACTACGTTGTGGAGAAAACTGAGCATCCTCTTCGTCCGGGTCGCAATGACTGAAGCATCGGGGTAGGTCCGGGTCATGCAGCAAACCGTATTGGCAGTAGGCTGAATGCAAGTGCTGATGAATCTCTCTCAGCTTTCCACTCTCCTCATCTCTCCGATCCATGTCAATGGCAGTCTAAAACAAACTAAGTTAATCTGAAAAAAAGAGCGAATGAGAGACAATGGCGAATGGCAGAGAGGTTTTACCTGTGCTGAGTTGCTCTTAAATGATGGGAGGAATCGTTGTCTGCAATACTGGTGAAATAGGAAAGTGCCAACTACAAGGGGAAAGGTGAATCCAGATGCCACTGGTGAATGTTTCACTCCAAACACCCCAAGTGCAATAATTTGAGCAAAGATCAATGAGAACACTGTTGTGTTGTGAACAATTGGCCAGTACTGTCCCCCGCTATCGTATTTTGCGACGTACACATTCAGAAACTGAAATTCAAAGATAAAAAACAAATGAAGGTAACTAAGTTTTGCAGTGCACTGCAAAATATCACCTCAGCTAGCTAGCAAATTATTCCAGAAACAGAGGAACTCAACTACATAATATGCATATATGCAGGCATACATCTCTATATTTGTTATTTGGTTGTTCTTTTTCCTTTTTTTGGTTCATCTACACCACCCCAATTAAACTCTTTCCGTTAGAGAACATACAGAGACTTATTGGATTATATGGAGAAGCTGTAACATACTAGACAATCAGAATTGAGTTGTATTCTTAGATGAAGCGAGTCCCATGATTTCATATCGAAATTCTGGTTGTAATTTTCTGACTATTTAGTATTCCTGGTATAACAATCATACTCTAATAGGACCCTCAACTCTTTATGAATCAAGCTATATACGGTTTTATTTCTAATTCATGAAACTTGTACTTAAAGGTCCCATGCAAGCAATAAGAATTTATGTAAGTTCCAGTAATCATTTTCCTTTCTCTCATAAAAAACTCCTTTTTGATGAATAAGGTACGCATGACCTATGTAGCAATCTGCTCCCTTCCTCAACTTATTGCCCGATAATTAATAGCTTCCATCTCACATCATAATATCATACAATTGTGGAAAAATTACTACCCAAACCCTAGTACTTATTTATGCCTAAAAAGTAAAAACTTGTTTGGGAACCATTAAGTTGTTAGGAAAAAAAATTAATAATTTTTTTTATCATCTTTTAGAACATGTTTGGATACCATCAAATTATTTGAAATTTTTCTTTTAATACGTTTGGCAAAATTTTAAAAGTAAATGTAAAAATATTTTTTTAGAAGTTACAATTTATATTTTTTTAAAAAAATATTTTCAACATTATAAATAATAAAAAATATGGTAAATTATGTTAATGCATTAAATGAAATAAAACAGAAGAAACGAGAAAAAAAATTCCAACATGCAAGTTAGGGAAGTTTAGTGCGGTAATCAAACACAAGGCAGAAGTACAAACCTGGTTTCGGTACACAAGGTAAGCAAGGAAAAAGTAGATTATTAAGAAAGGCAACATTATGGGAGCCAGAATAGCATTGGTGAACCCAAGGAATCCAAATAGTAAGATCCTTGGAACTTCTGTGTGGTAAGGGAAATTTTGGGTTCCATTCTGTGAATCATCATTAAGCTTGAGTAATCTCTGAATAAAATTGCATAGGAGTGGATAAATTTGCATAATTTCACATCCCAAACTTGCCCAGCCAGATGTAAAAATATATGTTGTGAAGAAGGTGGCCTGCATAACATAAAAATCACAATCAAGTGAATCAATAATCAAGACTTACCGATTTATCTCCACTAAAAATCTCCAGAAAAGGGAATCAAGTAAACAACTGTGTATTATCCGGTCCTGCTCAAATATATGTTGCAGTTAAGTGCATAAAATCATGTCAACAAGAACATGTATTGGTTTATAGCGTAACCAAAACAATAAATTGAAATGAGGAATGTGTAACGTAGCTTAAAATAGACACTATTCCATAGTTATATATCAGTTAATTTATTGATACAATGGTAAAATTTTCTTATCTCTAATGTGAGATCCCCACTTCAGAGGATCACAATTCCAATAAAAATATATCACCTGTGATGGCACTGCCTTCGCAAGTTGGACAGGCAGGTCTGCTACACTTGAGAAGACTGAGAGTTGACTGATGACAGATCCGGTAAAGACATTAACAAAAAATACATTCCAGATTAAAAAGTACAAGACTTTGTAGCATGCACTCTTCTTCCTTCCACTTCGGGAAATACAACCTTCCAGTGATGAAAACAGCATCATCATAGGTGGAACAGCAAACAAAAATAAAACCAAGATCAAACTTGGTAGGTAACCAGTCACCATCTGATTCACCATTTTGCTGAAACAAAAGAAGGGGGGAACCGTCAATTTCGAGTTAAATCTTTTGCATTGTATAATTTAAAATACCAACATTCCATACTCCACATCTTAGTTATGATTATAATATTTCAAGTTAATGCTACAAGAAGAAGTTTGGCATACATAAATACAAATTTTAGCTTTGCATATCTCAGTAAATTAAACAAAAAGAAATTATTTGCAAAAAATTTATTGATGATTAACTACACATGTGATTCATCTCTTTGGTTTGGTTAGCAAGTGTTGACTCATGGGCCACTGTTTCAACGTAGTTATCCTGTTGAGCGATCAATTGTTCCTAAACATAAACTTTGTCAGTATCTTTTTCTTTTCCTTATGGTAATTTTGCGTCAAAGTTTGTTTTGTTAATTATTAAAATGAAGTTTCATATTCATCTAATAATGTGCTATGTAGGATCACGTACTTTGTTGATCATTAGAAGAATATGCACGCAAAGCAGATAATAGTCTACGACACTTGTCTGTCATAGATATGCAGAAACATCGTACCTTTTCAGTATCTCTGTCAGAAAAGGGAACATTTTTTGAAGCTTGTCTAGTTGAGTCAAGCCCTGTACAAATGTGACAGGGAGAAGGAACACTAGCATGAAGGCAATAGAAGCTATAAGTGTAGCTATCTTCCGGATCCAAAGTTGCCTATATGGTATGCAAATATTAGACCAGTAAACATCTTGGGGTTCAGGAGCTATATCTGTCACCCATAGCATGGGATTTGATGATTGAAGAATCTTTGAAGCCAGAAGAGCAGCATACCGACTTTTGAAAAACACAAAAGCAGCTGCACATTCCTGTATCAAAACCCAAAAAAAGTAAATATCAAATTAGTGGGGAAAATAAATTTGTTAAGAACAAAAAATATTAAGTTCTTTAAATTTCTATATAATAAATTACAACAAGAGCGGAATTATTATTTAAATCTCAGCCAAAACATTACCTTTTTTCTCATATCCAAATCCGAGCTAGTGTTGGTTGTTGACTCAAGTGCACTATTCCTCTCAATATTTATCATCTGGAAAGAATTTGCGTTTCCTCCACAAGAGCAACAATGAGTAAATATTGGCTTGGAGGTATTTTCCATTGTACCATCTTTAAGTACTCTAAAAACATGTTCGGCATCATCCTGGGGAAGAAGATTAAAACACACAACGGTGTAAGTAGCTGTACTATCCGAAGAGCGCTACATGTTTATATTATTGAAACAAAAAAACTCCAAATATTGTAAAGGATGAGCATAAATATGGATTTGAGCTTCTGGAATTGCAAAGCCCAAGCCCAGGGAAGGGAGGTTAGTTGTCTGAAATAGAACGCTTAGAAGTCACAACACAACAGCCTACATTGTATATTTTCCATATCCATTACATAAAGATTGACTAAATAGATGTTGAGAAATTCCTCAGATATCATACCAATGAAAGCTAAAACTATGACCATTATCCTGGAAATGAAATTTAGCACTAGCAAAAACCTCAATTTTATGCCAAAGTAAAAGGAAAAAAGAGAGAAGAGTCAAGGAGATGTGCGATTTCTTTTCATCTAAAAGAACCCGCAAAATGCAAAAGTGGTGCATATTTGTTAGAAAGAAAAAGGTATTTCCATTTCATATAAAGAGAATTCATAATATTTGTGATTTTACTTCAGAAGAGATAGAAGAATATGGAAGTTCCAACAAGTTCAAAGAATAAGCCAGAGAATGAAAGAAATGCAGATAATCATTTCAATTGTAAGTTGTTATAATGGTTCAGTCAACCTTCAACCAAATGATTGCCTTATACAGTGCAATGGATATACACACATCGAAATTTATGACTACACTAAGTGATGAGGATATAACACAAATTACACAAACACAAACAAAGAAAGAAAAAAATATCATGCAGAAATTACAGAGGAAAAGAAAACGAAAAAGAAGAAAGGGAGAAGCACACCTTCATTTTTTGAACTGTACCACACTTGTAGATTATTTGGTGTGACAAATATGTCGATGCATGGTAAGATGAGAAGAACTTTTTCACTGTTTCACAGTATGATTCTTCAGGAGACCAGGGAACTGATCGGACAAGAATCGTGAAAAGACTTGGACTTGGAGGCGCTCCAATAATATGTAATGTCCTCAAGTTAGCGATGCTCTTATACTCCTATATTCATCCACCACTTGATTAGTCATATTTAAGAATTGAAAAGTAAAACCAAAAACAAACTGAGAATTTTAAGTTCATATCCTTACAAAGAAAAGAAGAGAACAAGCTGAGAATGTTATGACGTACAATGCGAGACAATGAGCCCAAAGCCTGAAATCAAGTAAAAGAATACATATTACATTTGAGTAACCAGTTTGGAGGAGTGCTCCTGTATAAAATCATCAATCATTACTTTATCAATAACTTAGAGTACAATTATGAAAAAAGAGCAGAATACTAAGATATTGAGAATTCCAATTACAAATATTTTTGGCACACATTTCATGTATTAGAACAAATGTTCATATTGGTCCTTGTAAACCATGCAACATAGAATACACCCAATTGTCTTTTTAAAATAGCAAGCCACAAGTCGACACCTAAATATACATTGGGGAAATAAATTGATGTCTATATGAAACATTTAAGAATTAGACGACAAACTTCATGGCACATATGTTTCTATCACTGTTCTCAGCATATACACACTATTGGCTATTCTAACAAAATAATAAAAACTAAAATAATTTGCACTTAACTAAAAAAAATTAGAGATAGTGCGTACCACTCTGAATGTTGTTGGACATTCGCAATAGTAAATACATCCATTGACTCCAAAGGTATATCCTTATGCAACCTGTCCTTACCATGATAATTCACTGGAAGCACTAAAAAAAGGCAGACGGCAGCAGCAATGGAAAACACTCGAAGACTGAAGAAGACAATAGAACATCAACCATTAGTAAAATCACAAGATGGACAAAGAAAGTTTGTTCAGCATATGCTTTGAAATATGTTGATAAAAGAACTTATTTTGATTTGCATCATATAAAATGGTGTTGAAACCAAATAGGTAAAAGATGAAGTAACAAAAGCGGAAGGACTTTAGATGGAGTGAAAACCTGAACACAAGTATCCTGACAAAAACCACAGCATCCAAGCCACCAATAGCGAGTATCTCATCCTCGGTTGTTTCCCATGCTTTCAATATCCAGCTAGGGGTGGGAACAAACCTTTCCAAACAGAAATTAACATTTTTGGAACGCTTAGAGGCTACTCTTCGTCCAAAATACACAGTAAAATTGCTGGGCTGTTTTCTTAATACTGAATAAATTGAGAAGAGTGTCACACACACGGCGATATTAATTCCGGCAGAAGTCAACAGAGCAGCAACTTCCATCCCTGCTCACTGTGCTGGCAAGTTTGGCAGCTGTGCATCCCATTACTTAAGAAGGAATACATTAGAAATCCAAATTCTTCCCATAACCTGAAAGAGCACAAATTAAAAGAAAAAGAAAATGCCTAGGTAAGAAATGGGTTTCTTTGTATAAATATAACATACAGGAATGCAACATCGAACGACCTATTCCTTTCTTTAGTTAAGATGGAGGAAGATGTGAGAGGTCTGCACCTTCAAACAATAGGCAAAAGTACAGAGAACCAAAGGATCCACGTACCTAGAGCTAAAGAATCGAACTTGAAAGAACAGAACACTAGAATTATGATTCTATGATTCTTTCAGATTATATATATAACAGTTTGGAAGTATCATAAACTTCTAGATATCCCTTTTCAAGTTACCAAATGAGAAGCTTACTTTAAAATATTCAATTTTGCCCAGAAGTGGTTACTTGTACTAAAAGTGGAGTATAATCTAGGACTACTCTTTTAGCTAACAACCAATCCCGTTGCATGCATGATTGTGTACCCCCTGCTGGGGCGAAGGGGCGAAGGAAAAAATAAAATAAAATAAAAAATAAATATTGTTTATTTTTCTTATGCAAACTGATAAATATTGTCAATTTGATAAATAAACTAATCGAATATTGAATCTGCAACTAATTTCTATTCAGGAAAAATTTCAGAGGGTGGCCATAATTGAGAGGTAGCTTTAGAAAGCCAGAAAACACTAGAAGAAGAAGCAGTTTAGTAAATCACTGCTACAAACTACCACTAGAAATTATCAAACTTCCAAACAATTGAACCAATCAAAACATATTCGAAGCTCAAACTAAACACAGCTTTCAGAAGTCAGAACCACTTATTTTCTTCCAAACCATCACTTGAACCAAAAATATTTGTTAATTTATTTTTTAAAAAATGCAGCAGCTAGAACTGCAATCAAACGAGTAAACACAACAGAATTCAGCAGAAACAGAAACGATTGCCGGAGTAAAATATCCCTGAACCAATCAATTGCAGGCTTTAAAAAATTGAAATAAATAAATTAATCGATTCGAAGAGTAGCTAAATAATAGCAGCATAATATTTCGAATACGAAAAGCAGAACAACAAAGAAAATTTCAAAAATAATAAATAAATAAATAAATAAAAAGGAGCAAAATGTACCAACAATGGCGTATGTGAATGAAGAATCGCCGATCTCTGAATCAGCGAAACCGGTGAAGTCGAAACAGCAAAATGAAAATACAGAGAAATTAAAGAAGCGAATGAAGAATGAACGCTTCTTCTTCTTCTTCTTAGCAAAAACTGTACGTAAAACGCAAAAATGGTGTTGGTTGCTTCAACGTCACATGAAAGAAGAGATTGATTCAAAGGTAAAGAACGAAATCAAAACCCTAAAGAAGTCTTTGTGAATTATTTCCTCTTCTTCCGCGTTTGAAAATGCGAAGAATCTATTATTATGGCGAATCTCTCTCTTTCTGACAGCATAAACACAATCATCATTATCAACATTAGTTGAAACTGTTTCTCTCTCTTATTTAACGTTTTTTCCTTTCTTTCTTCTCTAACACACTCATGTCCACGGTGTCATTATGGTGCATAAATTGCAATTAGAAATGATAAATCAAATCATAATTATTATGATGGCATTTTTATTTTTATTTTGACAATTTGGTTTGGGCATTTGAAAATGAGAGAAGGTAATAGCGGGAGCAACGGATTCTACACGTGGCGGACACCGAGGCGCCAACCAAAACTACATGTAACCGCCCTAGCTATGCTCCATGACTTTCTCGATACGATGCGTCGCGGGTCTATCATGCATCCCTACATATGCTGCCACATGCCTTCTTCTTCTAAAGTCTTAATTAGTTGACCCCACAGAGATAGAGAAACTCTTTGCACCCCAATTTTTATTATTTTTTATCATCATTTGTCCGGTACAAATATTAAATAATTATCTCATTAA
>NC_029777.3:107828026-107840477 GCF_000817695.3 Arachis duranensis
TGGTTTCATTTTTCTTGTCTTTTTTTCTTTGATAAATAAAAAATATTTCAATTATCTAATAATTAATTATGATTTTTAATTGATCATTTATAATTTTAAGAGTTTAATTTAATTGTTATGAGCTAAATATGTTACCCAATAGTAAATTTATTTAATAGAAATCATGATTGAATTAAATATTTATACTAATATAATTTTTTATATTTACAAAAAATATCATATTTATTGATTATTTTTATTTTTAAATTATTTAAAAATTATTTTTTGATAATATCTCCTAAAGATTTTTTTTTCAACAGATGATTTTTTTAGATATCGAATTAATAGTTAATTTTTATATAAATTAATTTATAAGTTTAATTATGTCAAAAAAACAAACGAGTACAAGTCACCTAGTGATATGTCAAAAATCAAAATTATCAGAAAGAGATAATATACATGATGTATTATGTTAAAAAGACGGGCAATTTATACATATAAAATTATTGAAGAAAATAT
Organism: Arachis duranensis; assembly: GCF_000817695.3. Taxonomy (NCBI): domain Eukaryota; kingdom Viridiplantae; phylum Streptophyta; class Magnoliopsida; order Fabales; family Fabaceae; genus Arachis; species Arachis duranensis. The sequence goes on from NC_029777.3 coordinate 107,828,525, forward strand.
TTACGCAAATACAACATTGGTAATTTTCAGACGCAAATGTAACAAACGCAATTATATATAATCCGCTACGTTCTGTAGCGGAATTTAATTGCACGTAATCCGCTACAGGGTATCGCGAATTACGTTGAGGACGGAGTTACTCATAAACCGTTTCACCCTGGAGCGGTTTATGACCAAATGGTTTTTATGCATAATCCGTTACACCCTACACCCTGTAACGGATTATGAGTATAGTGGTTTGTCTATATATACCGCGTGAGGCTGTAGCGAAAATCATTTGAGTTATTTTGGAAAGAAAGTTAGAGAGAGAAAGTAGAGAGAAGGGAGAGAAAATTTAAAATATTTGAGTAGTTTGGAAGAATGGAGGATGAACGGCGGTTGTACCGGCTCGACGGCGTTGCTCACGTAGCCGGAACCATCGATGCAGAGGTAAGTGTCTGTATTTCCAAACACTATTTTAATAAATGTATATTTTATTCAATATTAAGGAAGTAATTCATTAATTAGATAGATAGAGACTTAGTTTAGGTTTTGGTTTGTAAATAAAAATTTGAAATATAAACTTTGACATCTAACATTTAATAGTCAAGGTAGAGAGGTAAATTAGTAATTTCAAAACCCAAGTAGCTTAAGACTAGAAATACAAGCTATAGTTTGGTTGGTGATGTTATTGTTAGAAATTAAGTCGGTGTTCTTTATTTCTGAAAATGCAGCCAACCCGATGTGTGTATAACGTTCGTAGGCAACAGAATATGTCGTTACATGATAGGATCATACCTTACTTAGAGAGGGCTGGGTTGTACCACCTGGCTAGGCTGAACGCGCATTGGTTCTGGTTGGATGAACCTCTGGTCAGCGCATTTATTGAGAGGTGGCGGCCTGAGACCCACACTTTTCATATGCCATTCGGAGAGTCTACTATCACGCTCCAGGACGTGGCATACCAGCTCGGGCTGCCCGTGGATGGCCAGGCTGTTTCCGGGTGCATGACAGACTTCCACATGCACATCGAGGGAGCTAGACCGGCATGGGAGTGGTTCGAGGAGTTATTTAGTGAACTTCCGCCGCCGGATAAGAAAAAGTTATACACAGTCCACTTCACATGGTTTCATGAGCGGTTCAGGGTGTTACCAGCGGATGCTTCGGAGGAGACCGTGCGCATATATGCACGTACGTATATTATGATGCTTCTGTCGACATAGTTGTTCATGGACAAGAGTGCTAATCGAGTCCACATTCACTGGCTACCTTTTGTGGCGAGACTTGATGATATGGGCAGCTATAGCTAGGGCGCCGCTGCATTGGCGTGGCTGTACCGATGCATGTGCAGGGTGGCGAACAGAAACGTCACCAACTTGGCGAACAGCCGGATATGGCGGGCTGTCACCAGCCTGATCTACTTTGCAGTTATTGAGTGGCATCAGGTTGACAGGGTCTTCCTACAGCTAGGGGGCATACAGCATTTGCCTGACCCAGCGCTCAACATAGAGTATCTTCATAGTAAGGACGGCAGGGGTGGAGATAGATGGTTCCCGACTTACTATAGGACATGGCATCAGCATTGGGACGAGCGACTTTGTTCTGTGTTGAGTGTCCAGAGAGTTCCTGATCATGGTCCATCCCCTGAGTACCTGGACTAGTAGCACCGTGTTGCACATAGGATTCTGTCACCAGGAGTTGCTTTCGCCGACCCCAGGCCGACCCAGGTTCCGGACAATGCTATACTCAGAAGGTCGTCGCAGGCACTGACTAGAGTTCCAGCGTCCGATATGCCGAATAACAGACGTTTGGAGCAGAGACGATGCATTGGTACACTTGCCACTGATCGCGACTGGCGCTGGCTATACGACATGATGCAGGAGGAGCAGATTGGTGGTGATGACGGAGGCCAGGGATATCATCGCCTTCGTCGATCTTCTGCTAGATGACGGGCTGCTCGTGGTGGAGGAGCACCTCCCGTCCACCACGATGACGAGGCAGGATCGTCTCGTCAGCACCCTATAGACACTCATGCTGGTGGCACCGCGGAGGCTAGTATGGGTGGTACACCTTTTACCCACGTATCTAGCTCTCAGGTACTACCTGGGTGTAGCACACAGCTGTTAGCCGATCTTGCTACCACTTCTTTCACCATGGATTTCGACGATCAGTTGTGTGGACCCCAGTTCTATGCGGATTTTGGTGAGTTCATATGGGGTGACGACGTTCATCAGTACCAGAGCTCGATTCCAAGCGGCCCTTCAGACCCTACGGAATATAGGCCACAGCCAGCAGATATGCTTGAGACCCAGGTTCTTGAGACCCAGCTCCCGGTCGACTTGAATGAGCCCGCAGGCAGCCCGTACGACACTTGGTTCGGGATGGGGAGGACGCCACCATCTGCATTTGGAGTTGGGGCACAGGAGGCTCCGCCGGGAGATCGGCGAGCGGCTAGGGTTAGGCGTCCGACTCGTGTGGCACAGGCTCGCACCTACTTGGTCCATTCGGAGGCGATCATGATGTTGACGGTGACCAGCAGTAACGTCCGACTCTCTTAATTTCTGACAATTATCCATGTATGAATTATGACTTATTTATTTTATGTTAGGGTTAACGACTTGTGATAGTTATATCTGTATTAGTTATGTAGTTATACCTGTATTATTTTTGTACGAGTTAATGCGAATGACAATTATATTTTGTATCAATTCGTGCATTTGGCATCATGAATTTTTAACCCTAACATATAAATACCACTATACTCATAATCCGCTACAGGGTGTAGCGGATTATGTATAAAAGCCATTTGGTCATAAATCGCTACAGGGTGTAGCGGTTTATGAGTAACCCCGCCCTCAACGTAATTCGCGATACCCAATAGCGGATTACGTGCAATTAAGTTCCGCTGCAGGATGTAGTGGATTATATATAGTTGCGTTTGTTGCATTTGCGTCTGGAAATTGTCAATGTTATATTTGCGTTAACGTTTTCTTTAATCATTTTATATGTGTAAATTGCCCTAAAAAGACTGTCTCTAAATTTTTTTAAATTGTAAAAAGTAGATAACCAATATTTTTAAAATACAATATCCAAACAAGAAAAAAAGAAAAAAAAACAAAATGTCATGAATGATTTTTTTTGTGATTTAATGTCATGAATGAATTAATAATTGTGTCATACTATCAAATTAAAAAAAAGAAAAGAAATTTAATTATGCTAGGTTCCATCATCCATTATAGTTCTGTACAAAATGCTTCTGATACGAGTTGAGAGGAGGATCGGGAACCTGCGAGTTGGATCGGATGTTGGATGGCCCAGATGGAGCGGAGGGGAGGTACCTGCAAAGACACTCCGACGCTCAAGTCAGAATGGATCTAAGAGGTATAAGGTGTGAGGAATGGATCATTACCTGGAGGGACTCGGGTCCTCTATTTATAGATGATGGTGGTTATCTTATCTTTATCTTGTCTGGCTAAGATAAGGGGTGCGTTTAAATTCAAAAGTTGGTTAGAGGGCCGATACGGGGCCTTCTAGAGAGATGAAACGGGTAAACCCGGTAAGCCGGGTTTCGGGTTTGGTCCTAGGTTTGGGATCCGTGGGCCGGATCCGTAACAGTTGCCCCCGTAGCGAGAGAGCGAATGTCTTCGGTTTGTCGCTAGGAGTTCGAGCCGTTTCTTTTACGTTTTTGGCGTTGGTCGAGTGCTCGTTTGGTGATGAGGTCGGCTCCTCGATTTTGTTTTGGTCTTGATGTGACCTTTCCGTGTCTTGCTGCGCTTTGTTGCGTCTTTTGAGGTGCAATTGTTTAGTTTGCTTTTCCGAGGGGGCATTTATTGTGGAGGGGTTTTTCTCCTTTTTGCCCCCGTGAGTTTTCATTGCTCTCAGGGTCAGTTACGTCTTTTCGCTTTCTTTTTGAAACCGTTTGCTTTGGTTTTTATTTCCCTCGTCAGTTTTTTCTTTTTTCCAAAGAAAAAGGAACCGTTCATTTTCTGGAGAACTCTTCGTTGGTTTTTTGCTCCCTAGTGCCGTTCTGTTGTCTTCAAGCCTTCTTCTCAAGCTTTCTTCAATTTCACCAGGTTGGTATTTTTTGCCTTTTTCCTTTCATATTTGCTTGTGCATGCCTGTTTTGTTTTTGCTATCTGTTTTGCCGCGTCTGGTGTTTTTGTTGGGTTCGGGGAAGGGGCTGAGCACCGCCGTTTTTACCTTGATTGTAGTGGTGGTTTAAGACGTTTGGGTTTGGTAGTGGTGTTTTTAGGTTCTTATTTTGTCATTGTTAGTTTTGACTTATTTGGCACGTCCTTGCCCGTGATGACGTTCACTATGATGGTTGGATCTTCTTCTGTGTTTTCCCTGGGCGGTTTTTGAGTTCTTGGGTTGCGTCCTTCTCTTTCTGGCGATTTGTCTCTGTCGGCGCGCCTTGGTTCTCTGATGATTTTGACGAACTCTGGGAGTTTGCCGTCCCGTATGGCCTGTTCAAGGGCGTCTTTAAGATCGTAACAATCATGAGTTTTGTGGCCATATCCGCGGTGGTAGTCGCAGTAGAGGGCTTTGTTTCCTCCTGTCCTTTCCTTGAGTGGTCGGGCCCTGGGGATGATGCCTCGATCTGCTATTTGGTGGTATACCTCCGTAATTGGTGCTGTTAGGGGGGTGTAATTGGAGAACTTTCCTATTCTTGGTGGTCGGTGGGTCGGTTTAATGTGGTCTCGTTGGGTTTCTTTGGCTGGTACATTATGACGAGGAGTCGGGTTGCCGTGTTGGTTGCCGACGTGTTGCCGTTTGTTGGCCGCGACGACCTGGCTGACCTCCTCGTTTGTTGGCAGCGACGACCTGGCTGACTTCCTCGTCGTTGATGTAATCTTTGGCGACGTTCTGGATTTCGTGCATGGTCCATACCGGTTTGGTGGTGAGATGTTTGCGAAAGTCTTCATTCATGAGCCCGTTAGTTAGGCAGAGGCTAGCGACGGAGTCCGTGAGTCCGTCGATCGTCAAGCATTCGTCGTTGAAGCGGTCAAGGTATTTTCTTGTGGATTCTTCTTGCTTTTATGTGACCCCTAATAGGCTGATGGGGGTGTTTAGCCTTGGTGATTCGGGTTGTGAACTGGGCCATGAATTTTCTTGTGATGTCGTGGAAGCTAGTTATGGATCCGTTCGGGAGGGCGTTGAACCATTTGATCGCTGGTCCGGCAAGGGTTACCGGGAAGGCTCTGCATCGGACTGCGTCGGATGCTCCTTCTAAGTTCATTCTGGCTTCGAAGGCTGTTAGGTGCTCTTGAGGGTCTTTAGTTCCGTCGTATTTCATGTCGGTGGGTTTGTCAAATCCCCTGGGGAGTTTTGCTCTTAAGATTCCTTCCGTAAAGGGTGTAGCTCCCATTATGGTGTGGTCGCTTCTCGTGCGTTTGGTGCTTCGGTATCTCCGGTCTTCGTCTGAATCGTGTTGACGATTTAGATCCCGAGAGGCGCTGCGATGGTGTTTTTTGTCGTATCGTTGCTCAGGGGATTTCTCGTGTCGGCGGTTGCGCGAGGCGCTGCGATCATCTCTCCTATTGCGTTGCCGGGTTGACGATCTGCCGCGGTGGGATCTTGACCTGGAAGTTGCATGGCTTCCGTGCTCGTTATTGTGTTTTTCTCTGTTGTTTAGTTTGCCTTCAAGTTCTTGGACCCGGAGACAGAGATCCTGGATGATTTGTGCCGCTTTGTCCCTGGCTTTCTCGGGATGTTGTGGGTCCGTCGTGACGTGCTCGTTTGCGTGGTGGATGGTGCTTGCTATTTTTGCTTGGTTTATGGCTTCACGGTGTTCTGAGACCGGACGACGCAGTTGGGAGTCGTCCTGGCTCGATGGGTTATCCTCCGGGATGTCCTCCATCCGGTCTGATTGTAGCAGGTCCCCACAGACGGCGCCAATGTACAGAATGCTTCTGATACGAGTTGAGAGGAGGATCGAGAACCTGCGAGTTGGATCGGATGTTGGATGGCCCAGATGGAGCGGAGGGGAGGTACCTGCAAAGACACTCCGACGCTCAAGTCAGAATGGATCTAAGAGGTATAAGGTGTGAGGAATGGATCATTACCTGGAGGGACTCGGGTCCTCTATTTATAGATGATGGTGGTTATCTTATCTTTATCTTGTTTGGCTAAGATAATGGGTGCGTTTAAATTCAAAAGTTGGTTAGAGGGCCGATACGGGGCCTTCTAGAGAGATGAAACGGGTAAACCCGGTAAGCCGGGTTTCGGGTTTGGTCCTAGGTTTGGGATCCGTGGGCCGGATCCGTAACAAGTTCCATGTGGCATAATTTAAGGCAATAATCTTGTGCCTACTTGTGTAGTAAGATTTATAAAAATTTAGTTAAATCAATTAAATTATTTAATAAATTTTAACTATTAAATTTACGTAAAATTAGCTTCACGCAAATTTTCATTAACAAAATTAGGAGGGAAACTTCTTCCGTGTTGGCTTTCGGTGGTGTGGGCCCCCAGTGATGGAAGTATACCGAATTGGGTTAGATGGCCTTTCGTGTGTTTTTTAAACTCTCAATTCTCAGTTTCTGGCGTTAAAATTAAAAGTTGTCATTTTCTGAAAGAAAAAAAAAAAGAAATAGTTGTCGTTTCAATTTTCATAGCAATTTGACATTTTGAAATTTGACGTACCAATAAAAGAAATTTAAGAATATTTATAAGATGAATGATAACGTCTTCCGAAAAAATTAAAAAGTGTCGTATCTTTTAAAAATTAATTTATTATTAAAAAAATAAGAAAAAATAAAAATATTTTAATTTTAAATTTTAAATTTAAATTATTAATATAAAATATAATAAATATAAAATTAAAATTTATTAATAAATAAGATAACACTTTTTATTCAATAAAAAAATTTAAGGATGAACTTTTTTAATGTCATTATAAATAGGACTTGTGAATAGGAAATATAAGCATTTGTTTGATTTTAGTTTTTATTTTTTATTTTAGCTTCTTTAACTAACGTTTTTACAATACTTTTTAATTTTTAGCTGAATTTTTCCATTAAGATGCATGAGAAGCAATTTATTTACACCATGAATATGAACACAAATGAAGCTACGGAAGAGATAGTAGTAATATGCTTTAATTTCCATGAAATAAGAGGACATCGTTTATTTTAATATATCATCTATTTAATTCACGCCATATTTTTTATGTAAGAATTCATTATCCAACACAAAAAGTTATACATACAACATCAATTTCCTTATGCAATAATAGGGTCGTTCAAATGAATTAAATTCATCGAATTAGTCAGTTTACTCATTTAAATAGGCAGATTTTACCGGTAAAATTAAGTCTATTTAAATTTTGGGCTAAACAGATTGAGTCTAATTAATACAAAAAAAATGACGGATTAAACGGGTTAACCTATGGGCTAAACGGGTGGCCCGTTTATTTTTTTTTTTTACATTTTTCCAAAAAAAATAGCACTTTCAGCCGATAATTCTCTCGACTCGATCCGAAAATTCGACCCATCAACTAAAAAATAATATTATTTTTTAAAAGTTTTTTGACTTAAAAGTGATATTTTTATTAAAATATTTTTCAAAAAATAAAATAAAAAAGATAACGGATTGGCCCGTTTAATCTATCGTATTGACTATAAACAGTTCGAGTTAAAAAATTATGACCCACAAATAAAATGGACTTAAACGGTCCAACCCATTTAACCTACAGACTTAATGGATTGAGTCTAAATTAACTGGATTAACTCGTTTGACAGTCCTAATATTACAGCTTATCTAATGATTAGATTGTGGTCAATTTAGCAAGATATGAATATAATTTAGCAAAGTCCTAGCCATATTTATCTAATTATCTCCAATATATCATAGTTTCCAAGCGTTCACACCCTGAGTTATGTGATTAATCTAACCTACTCGAGGCAAGTGTTATTTTCTTTTGTAGCACACAACCAACTGCTACACCACCTTTACCACCTAAATCATTCAAGTGTTGTACTAAAATAAATTTCTTTAGTTAAATGGGTTTGTCCAGAAATTATTTTATAGTTAGATTTCTACAAGAAAAGATTTGGCAAGTATTTTAAAGGTTAATGACAAGATTGATTGAAGGCTTGAAGTCAAGAACCTTACTACAAGGTGTTCCAATCGAAAAATTAAAGCTCTTAGGAGATAAAACGGTTTACAAGTTGTCTGATTAATGTTCTTATCCTTTTCATTTCAATTTACATTCAAGTTTCTTTTACTATACAAGTTCTTACTTAAATCAAATATATAATCATCTTAATTCCTGTAAAATAAATACAACATTAATGCTTTTTGAAGTCTGTAAAGATTAAAGCATTGTTGAAATAAAATCGTAGTGTTATAATAATTTTCTCTTTTGGAATGTTTATTATTTTATTGGCGTGTTTTCATTTCATTCATTTGATGCACTTATTTGGCCCAAATGGAATTAGTTTAGTTGAGAGAATAGGGCCATGATCCTTTTAAATTTTTTATAACAAAATTAGTAGTAGTATTTTTTTAAAAAATAAAAAATAGTTTAATTGGTTAAAATATTTTACTATAATTTAAAGCACTTAGATTCAATTTTTTTGGATTGAATTGAGTGAGTCTTTATTGATTTTCACAACACATCAAAATTAAAATATAAAATTAAATCAAATAAAAAAATTATCTAACAAAAAAAATATAAGAATAAAAAAAGATCATCTATTAAAATAAAAGATAAAAATCGTCGTTATAAAAAAAGATCATCTAACAATCAAATCAAATAAAAATTTTACTGTTTATTTAATTTAATTTTTTATATGACAAAAAATATTAAAATATTCAATAAGTATTGATATTATTATATTTATATAAATTAATAAAAAATTCAATAAATTTTATAAATTTTAATATTTATCCTTCTAACTTCTTTTTTACATATTTTACAAGATATATATTCAAATTTTTATATAAAATAATGATGAAAATTCAAAAAATTGATGCATTTTTTAAGAGAAAGGCTAATATTAAAGAAGGAGAACATATAACTTCTACAATATCAACACCTGGAGATAGTTCTTCTACTTTACTGAATCACAAAAAAAGTGAGATACAACCTTCAAAGGTTCAAAGAGTTGCATATGATGAGTTTGACTTTAATTCTTTGGAACGAGACTATGGCTTCAAATTTGGCAATATTACCCAACCCAAAGAGATGAGGTTATACGAACTCATTTGAATTTTCAAAAAATTATTGTTGATAGATCAACTTATTCTCAGCGTGGTGATGTAGATAGTGCTTACAATACCTGACCTCATTTGAATTTGTATTGATCTTATATTCGATGAAAGATATTATGGCCTTATGGGAATAACTGATATTCTTTGTCAAACTTTACAAAATAGTCTCAAGCATAGTTAATAATGTGCAACTAGTTCATTCTATAAAATACTTATCCAAAACATGAGAGATGACAGATGGAGGAATTATTAAAAAATGTAAAATCATTTTGTGAGCAAGATTGATATTCTAATTTCTGATTTAACTGCTTCTTATGTTGCAAGGCAAGGACGCCTGCGTCACCAAAAAGATCATATTACAGTTGAGCATTATTTTACCGTTGAGATATTTTTAGTCACAATTGATAAGCAATTATAAGAGTTAATAGCATATTTAATGACCAAGCAATGGATCTACTAAGATTTTTACTCTTGTTGACAGCTACTATCCCAAAGACTTTATTGAACAAGAGAAAATTAATTTGCTTCTTCAACTTCAGCATTTTATTCTTGATGCTCGTCAGCATTCAGAAATGAAGAATTTATCAACAATTCATTAATTGTGTAGATGTTTAGCAGAAACAAAAAAATAAAAAATGTATTACTTGATTGATAGATTAATTCGTCTGATATTAACTCTTTCAATTTCTACCGTTACTATAGAGCGATCAATTTCAGCAATAAAAGTAATGAAGACAATATTAAAAAACAAGAAATGACTAAAATGTTTAGTTCTGATTTAATTATAAAAAATTTCAAGTTACTAAAAACTCAAAATATTATTATGTTTTTTAATATAAATATTATTATTAATTTTTATGTTAAATTTTTTGTTCCAAAATTTTTCTTTCAAGCTCCAGCACCGAGTGGAGTGATTCTGCACTTACATATTACGATAAAACAAATTACTTATTATTCCATCGCAGGATTAACATTCTACCAAATTGGGTTTGAGATGGTATCTCTTCATTTCATTTTTATATTCATCAAGCTTAATTTTTCTTATATTTTTTATTTTATTTACGAATGAAGACCAAACGGCCAAACCATCATTTCTCTTCCCGAACGAAATGTCATATGTGCTCCCTTAGGCGTTAGTATATTAATAGGAAATTAATAATACACATAAACTCCCTTAATGATATACTCATGTTCAAAATAACAACAATAAATGATTTAAGTTAAATGTTATTGCACTGCTCATCTGACCAGCCATAAATAAATGTGTATAAATTTTTATATAATTATGTATACAAAATAAACCATTTTGCTTTTACATATCCATATACGTTCTTAGTGGGCATATATAAGAATTTGAATTGTTAGTCTTCTCATCAAAAGAATAAAGGAACTAGAATCTTTAAAGTGGAACTTCCGAATCTAATGTGAATGTGTATATAGCACATCAACTGAAAGGCTACTCTCGATTTATTCAAGTATATTTGAACATTATTATTAAAAAAAGTGGAAAATTAAGAGAACTACATAGAGAGTCAATTAATATTGTACGTGTCATAATATCATAATATATAGTTATAAATATAAAGTACCATTAATCATGAATTCAAGCCCATGATACCGCTACTTAATCTTTTTTTTCCCCCCTTTAAAAAAGAAAAATGAAGAGAACTATCTCTTCAAGTGAATTCCCAATCTAATCTATTGCACCAACCTGTGTGTAATCTACACTGAAGTGAGATGCTAAAAGCCACAAGTACCAAGATCTGATTATTCAACATTTTATAAACAGCAATGGAGCAGAGAACGTAAACTGAAGAAAATCCTTTCTTTTTGCTAGATTATTCAGACAAATATAATGAGATTTAATTTATATCTCAAGGGGGAAAAAAAGAAACTTATAACTTTAAATACAAAAATCAACGCCACTTTCCTTACAGCTCACCTAATTCAACTGATAACTTAGCTAAATGCCATTTTAAAGAATAAAGCTATTACAGGAAACAAACATAAGTGATACACCATCATCTATGGTTCAAAGAATTAAATTACCTTTATAGAAGTAGTGTGTTTCTGATGAAAAATGAAGCGAGACGCAGCTATCAGGAGCTGCAATGCTACAAATGTAATCATATCCAGGAATCAAGGGAGGGACTTTAGGTGGAATATCTGGCATTTTGGTTCATATGAGCCCTTTGTTGAAGCTTGTTCAAACTTCTTAGAAGCAGATTCATTCTCTTCTAAGTTAATCTGAGCGAAAAACTTGGTCCACCAGGATGAACTTCTCATCTTGGCCTACAAGAAAGAGATATTTTGTTACACTTAATTTATGAATATTCAATACTAAAGAAAATGACCTGAGGCAAAAAATCCGTTACTAGGTCACAAATTCATATTTATATGAATGCCTTTATCTGGCTTTTAAAACCCAAACAAAAATGCACAACATATTTCAGTTAAAAATAAAGCCTTTGCTTAAAATTAACTACTCTTGCAAATTTTCACCTTATCTTTTAAATTAATATCTTTTTAAAAATAAATAGGCATACTTTAACTTTAAAAATATTAAAAAGTATACATCACTAGTCATAAAGTGCCTATTAATTTTTAATAAATAAGATGTAGATGAAGCTGATAATATCCCTTGCTTCATAAAGACTGAGGGTCTATTATTAAGGACCTTCTAATTCATACAAGCTCAGTAATTGACATTGAAGAAATGGTAAGAAAAGGGAAAATAAAAATATATGATTGTTGTTACTCT
>NC_029777.3:107840525-107876588 GCF_000817695.3 Arachis duranensis
CTTTTGTTGAGTCGGAAAGCCTACATCAAGAGAATACTAGATCAAGAATCCAGTCAACAAAGAATCATCACTCTTAGCGACTGTTTAGAATTTACCATCAAAGAGATTATATATGATATGCCTTAAGTCATAATGGAAACAGATTTTTAAGTGTATGGTTCACATGAAAAACACTTCTGCTCTTAAAAACCAATACCGTTCTTGATCTTAGGCAAGCTCAGCAATATGAATCAATTGATACAATTGAGCAACACCAAAAAATGAACAAGAATTCTGGAAATGCATGCCCTACCTTCCCTTCCCAATGTCAGGTTATAACTATAAATCTTCTCTATTTAGTGCAGGTTTTAAAGGGTTATTACATTGATGGAAGGAATCATCAATAACTCAAAGATTCTATAATATGCTCTTACCAGTAAATATCGCTATACCATCTGCTGATACCCTTGCCAAATCAGGAAGTGTTTTATTGAGGTATCTGGGAGATAAGTAATCCAGAGCATCTGAAACGACTACAAGGGAGAAAGATTTTGGCCTGTATGGAAGAGGAAATTTGATATCTGCCACACGCACACTGCCTCTACGGATAAGTGCTTTGCAATTACTATCGGCATCCTCTATATCATACGGTTCAATACCCCAAGCTTCAGTTTCCTCCTGCCTTAACAATTTGGAGACCACAAAACAACTATCAGGTCCAACATGCAAAACTTTATGCATGCTGTCTCCATATGCTTTCTGTAAAATAGGAATGGCTTGTTGGACCTCTCCACTGCACAAATAATCACCTGCATTTGGAATTTATGAATATTATTTTGACATACATAGATGGCAAGCTAATTACTGATAGATAAAGCTGGCCAATTGTGCCAATTCAAATGAACAAAATCTTGATGACACGGAACACTACATAGTCGTCACTTTTACAGGCATTAGGATGGAGGAAAAGGAAGGAAGGAGAACGTTGTTTGGATGTCTACAAATGAAGGATGAACATGTGATATCCAACCCGTATCATCATTAAATAAAATATACAAAATTTAAAGGTCCTCCATGTATGAGGATTTTGTCAAACTATGGGAAGGAAAGTTGCAATAATCTGTTACTCACTTTCCTTCTTTTTCCCCTTAGATTGTTCCCTCTCCCTTGCCACAAAACGTCCAAACTTACAAGATGCAATGCTATATTTATTGTTCAATTCAAAACAATGTACATGAGCTATTTATAAAGTGAAAAGGATGGCAGAAAATGAAATCCATCTAGTGAACAAGGTAACCAAGACCCACAGTGAGATAAGCATCTTAAGTTCTAACATGGCACCTTAATATAGATTATGATTTATTGAAGTACCATAATTCACAGTAACAACCAACCCCAAACTACAAAGTGTTCAATAACACTTCTTCATATAACTTAATAAAGTACTGTAGGCCAAAAATTGCACATAATGCAGCAAGCCGATGTTCAACTTCAGATTAACATCAAGGAGAAAGTAATCACAGGCAATTAATCTTTCATCGCTACTTAAGACTTCTTAAGAGTTGGAAATCCATCAAGGGAGTTACAAAACTTCCCTACTAGCATGACATAAAGGTGTTCCTTAACTGGGAAGTAGCTTTCCATGTAAACCATGACTCATAATCAATACTTTAAAAGTAAAGTAAAATGCAGCGGAATAATGAAATCAAATCAAGTTAAAAACCACAATACTATATTAAATGGTAAATAACTTGAAAGTGAAACAAATCATAACCAAGAGGACAAGGAAATTAAAATTGAAAATTACCTTCAATCCTGCTAACAGAATCTAAGTGACCACCAGATCCACCTATAATATATTCATAACCAAAAATTAATAAGCTCTGTTGCTTGTCATATACAGAAAACAAAAAGTTCATCACAGCAACAAAATGAGAACAATAACGGATAAAAACAAACCTGATCCCTTATGCATATAGACAATGAAAAACAGACCACCCTATAAAAAATAGCAAAAAATCAAAGCCAGAATCAGAACCTCACCAAACACACAGAGTACTGAAAAACTAAACTGAACACAAAGAAAATCTATCAAAGGCATCTCTGCAAATATATTATATCTTATAATTATAATATTGTAATCTATATATCCAAATCTATCAGATGCAATCCTAATCAAGCATTGTCGGCATCAAAAGTAATTTAGCTACTTTAAGATTCAAACCGCATTTAGCTACTTTAATTTGTGGTGCACTATACTCTATCACTATACCAAATCTTAGCTGGTTTAGATAAACTCTCTATCAAAGTAAGCCGAAAATGTATAAATCCAACAATTGCAATGTGAAACTTGAAAAAGAATAAGAATGAATGAAAGAAAGAAAGAAAGTCACCAAGACTACGAGGCCAATAGGCAAAATTGACGAGGACCTCGATTTCGAACTTGAGAACAATCCACCGCCACTGTCTCCGAACCTTCTCGAAGGATTCACCGGCCTCCGAGACATCTCTTCCCGATTCAGTTACTCACCACCACCACCACCACCACAACAACAATAATAACAATAATTTATTATTCTTCTTAGCCTTATTATTATTATTGTTGTTACTATATACTAGTATTAATCAATCTGAAAAAAAAAGGAACAAGATTATAACATCAGCATTGAAAACAAGGCAACTAAAATCAAAGGAATGAAACTACGTGTTAGATGCGGTAGGAATCGAAGAAATGGATCCGTACAATGGGAATTGGGAGTGAAGAGTGCATAATTGTGAGAACGATGGAAGAGTTAGATCTGAATTATGCGCGTCTTGTTCTGTTCTGTTCTGTTGCTTGTTAAATTGCACAGACATGTTAAAGTGCATTACACGTAATAAAGTTATAAAAAATTATATTATAATTTATAAAAATATTGTTAAAACAAATAAAAGCAATATTAGTTTTTTATTAAAAGGTAAAAATTCAGTTATGTGAAGTTGATAATTGAAAGTCGTTAGATGATTTAATTGATTTGACTAAATTCTCAGCTATCAACTTCAAGTGAAGTCGACTGCACTTAAGTTTTCACCTTATTAAAATTGTGTTTTGAAAAATATAAAAGTGATGGAAAATGCTATTTGTAAAACAAAATTCAACTTTTGGTCATTATTTAATTATTTTTAATTAAAACATATTTCTATTTTTTAGATACATATTTATAATTAATATTAATTTAAATTTCAAAAACTAAAATTTCTCTATATTTAACACGATTTTTTTCCTTCTATTATTCTATCTCGTTCTCCCTTTCTTTCTTAAAGTGGCGGTAATTTCTTTTTCAATTATAACCATCTAAAATTATTAACTTATACAGGAAATATTTTTAAAACACATCCAAAATCATAAGTGATACACAAAATATTTCTAAAACACATTTAAAATCATAAATAAAAAATTTAAACCCTTGCAGGCTGTAATTGCAGATATAACAGTATTGACAATTTGTGGATTGTAATTCTTTAAGTTGTTCTTCTACCTAAACCATTCTCTAATGCAAATTAGGATGTTGTACATGGCATGCAAAATCAATGTAATCAAATAAACGAAACAGTTAATTATGAATCACTTTCTCTTAAACACATCCAAAATATCTGAGATTCACTTTCGACGCATAAAGATTAGCGACACTGGTGATGACTAACATGACGAGGAGTAAGACGAAGCGAGGCTACTGACTGAGTGGCCACCTCCTCATTATCGTTAGCTTGCCACCGTGATCTTGGTTAGCCGCTCTGATATTAATTTGTGTTGTGATTGCATAATGTATAATTGATTTGTTCATTCAATATTCAATTTTTCATAGATAAGTAGTCTTAAATTTTAATTTATGAATTGAAGTCCTGAGATTTTTTTATAATTTTTTTTACTTTCATAACTTATTGAGATGATGGTTATACTGCAATTTGTGGTATTGAAATCATCACTGCTTGCATTTATCTAGCTGTAGAAATATGTGAATTGAATTACTTTTGCATTGTTTGTGTATTCTATGAATTGAATCTGCGAGATCATCCCTGCTTGCACTCAGGAGTGGAACTAGATGAAATGTTAGACGAATGTAAAAAATATTTATACAATAAAATAAGACTAAAATAAAATTTTAAAGGGATTAAACTAAAATTTACATATAATCTATATATAAAAAATTAAAATTAGGGGAGGCCATTGACCCCCTTTTCTTGTATCTGATTCCGTCCCTGCTTTCACTACATTTTGTAAAATTCCAAAAAGACTACGTTTTGTAGTCACGTAGATTTGAAGACTGAAAAATTATTTTTTTAGGCTAGAAAATTGTTTATTTAGGTATATATACTACTAAATAGTAATGAAGTAGCCTTCTCTGTAATCTATTTTGGGTTAGCTTTGTTTTGGTTTATGATTGGTTTATGGAAGGGTTTTGATTTAAAGAAAAAGAAAAAAGAAGTAGTATAAGTATTTTTTTATTATCAAAATTTTTCAACTTTTGTATACTAGATTAAAGAGACAATAGTTTAATTAATAGTACATTTCTTGCAAGGTTTATTGAAAGGATTTAATAATGTTTTGAAAGGATAAGATAGCAGAAAGTGAAATCTACCTATAATATTGGATCACACTGTTGGACTTCTAAAATAATAGTATTATATAATAATTATTATTTGCTTAATGTCTAATGTTATCTCCATCTGTTGTATTAAACTTTTTTGCAGTTCCTTAAAAAAAACTTATTTGTCTAAACTTATATCTTTTGTTTTAGAATTGTGTTTAGTTCGTTTGTATATAATGTATCTTAACTTACATAAATTTAATATATGTATATAAGAATATGTTATGTTATAATTGTTTGTGAGATTTTGTTTTATTAAATATGTTGGATGTTAGAAGTTGTCGTTGCTAATAAGTAACGTTTGAAATTTTATATTTTGAATTGTAAGTATGAAGTTATGATTAGATAGAAGCTAATATTATTTTGTTTGAAAATTTAGGACTAAAAGCCTAAAATGGATTTGACGTGGACACCATCAATTCCTAATTTGATGAGCACTAACAAGATAAACATGCTGCTGAATTATTTTAATGACATTGTGCACAAAATTTGAATTTTTATGAGTTGCATTATGTCTCTATAAAGAGACAGAGTTCAAAGTAAAAAATTCTAAAACCCAACTCCTTTGTCTTTGTGCCTTTAACTTTAGAGATTAGAACCACTTCAAAAGAAGTTCCACCGTTCAGATCACTATAGTAATTCTATTTACTTAAAGAGCCTAATTGATCTTGGCTTGGCTACTTATTTGACATAGTTTGGTAGAATGACAAATGAGAATGAAGTGCTTATTCTCTTTGGTGACATGCCACACACAGATGTGTATTTGTTCAATCTTTTGTTGTATTTACTAGAACGTGTTAATCTTATTTGTTATTATGTAGAAGTTTAAAATTGAATTGATATTATACTTTTTTTTGTTTATCTATATAAATAATGGATTTTTTATTTATTATCCTATCTTTCTTTTTAAATATTATAATCATGTATGAACAAAATAATTTAGCTGTGATGGTTTTAATATATTAAAACTGTTCAGTTACTCACGGTTAAACTAAGGCTACAATTCATTTAATAATGTTGATAATGAACATAATAAAAAAGTACTATATTCACTTATTAAGGAACTTAGACACAGTTTCTCTCTTGCTCCAAACTGTGTATACTTCAACTTTAACCCTTTTAAACCGAGAGGCTTCAACTTGTAATGGCACTCTGTTTTGCTTGGATTCTTTCCAATTGACACTGTGGAAGTGTGGAGTGTAGCGACTTGTAGCGGCACTCTGCTTTGCTTGAATTCTTTCTAAGTGACACTGTGGAATATAGCGACGCACATTACATTATTAGTCCACTAATTAAACAACGCTAATTTGTTGGTGAGAGATAAAAACTTTTATACGACTAAAAATGATTTATACATTATTTTTTATGCCTTTTTAGACTCTTACAAGGTCCCAAGAATTAATCATCAAATAGGACGGTTGAGTTCATATCAAATAGAGTGGTTAAAAAATACGGCCAAAACAGAATGCTCCCATAACATTTAAGATGTATTTGTAAATATGGCCTTTATGCTCTCTTCTACTCTACATTTCAAAGACTGAAAAAGGTTCTTCAAAGGCTTGGCAGCTTTGACAGCTTGATTATTCATACTAATAATGCATCATGATTTCTTCATCTACTAAACTTCTGATCTTCAACCCGCTTGTATATCTCATTAGCTCGATCCTTTAAATAAAAAACCAAATGCAACATAAGAGGATTAAAATATTTATTAACATCAGTAGTACTCAATTTCAAACAATCAGTAGTACAGAGGTAATTTTCCCTCTTGGTACTCATTGCTGCTCGGCTAACATCAGTAGTACAGAGGTAATTTTCATAGTTTCTTGCCAAATTTGTAACTTGATTAAGCACGCTATCAGAGTTGGTTGAAAATGAGATCATTCCTGTTTTTTCCAAGCTTGGTTGCAGGTAGTTATGAAAAGAATGGGCCATCTGGTCTCACTTCATGGAGGTCTGATTGAAAGAATCGGTTCTGCAAATTCCTAGTTACCAGGCTTTTTCAGGTTCTGTTGATAAAAAGGGCAATCACGCAGAACATGGAGCAAGGTTTCAGCATTATTTGGACATCGAGGGCAATCGACCACCTCTGTAAGCCTTTTTCTGAATCTATTTTCATTTGTTAGTAGAGAATTTTGGGCTAGCAATCAGGTAAAGGCTCTCAGCCTCTTTGGAAAGTGTAATTTCCAAATTTTGTTTGAAAGAAAAATTTGTGCTAGAGTTAGGATGAACCACTTCCTGTGTGATAATAATGTTATCCGCACTAGTTCTTCCGGAATAAAGCTTGATTGAGTGTCCGAGATCAGCTTATTCATAAGAGGTTTCAAACTTGTGGCTAGCAGCTTAGTGACAATCTTATAGCAAACGTTACATAAACTTATAGGTCTAAAGTGCGCAAAGTTTTCTGGGGTTTCAATCTTAGAAATAAGAGAAATGAGAGTCTGATTGACACTGCTAATACTCTAAGGATCCCTGAAGACATCTTTAACCCACTTACAAACTGAAGGGTCGACCGTGTCCCACGAGTGCTGAAAAAACTTCGGAGAAAGCCCATCAACACCGGGGGCTTTGACTTCTTCATCTATAGGGTCCTTAGATAACTGATTCTATTCCTATTCTAATAACGATGGAAAAATCCTGAAATAGGAAAGGGAAGAGGAGAGGTAACGTTAGGACTAGAAAATAAGTTTTCGAAGAACTCCACCCCTAAGGCCTTAAGCACTTATGGGTTGTCAGTCCAGGTTTTATTATCAATTTTGAGGGACGTGATTGTGTTTTTTCTCCTTCTGCCATTGGCTTTAAGATGAAAATAACTAGAATTTTTGTCACCGAAGTTGATAATATTACATTTAGACATATGAAACCAATAAGTTTCTTCTTGAACCAAAATATTATCATACTCCCTCCAGAGCTCCTTTTGGAGCTTATCAAGGAACAGATTATTTTGAAAGGAGAGACTTTTGTTAATGCCCTCTAACCGGGCTAAAATGCCATTTTTTTTTTCTAAAAGTATTTCAAAAAATCTCTTTATTCCAAATTTTTGCTTTAGTTATAAAAGAAGAGATGTTTTTGGTTAAGGAGTCCTGAGCATTCCAAGCTTCATTCACAAGGTTAGGATAATCTTCATGCAGAAGCCAGGAAGCAATAAAACAAAAATGCTTATTAATATTTTCCGGTTCCGCAAGCTGAAGGTGAATCAATATAGGAAGATTGTTAGATTTTAGCTTTGGCAAATGTTTAATTCCTATAGCTTGATAGGTTTAACTCCATCTAAGATTGCCAAGAACTCTGTCAAGTCTCCTTTTAACATGACCCGCTGCCAGGTGAAAGGAGGACCTGAAAAATTAATCTCATTGATATCACAGTTAGTAGTACATTCAATAAACCTATTAGTATCCAAGGATATATTAGAGCTATCCCTTGAGTCATTAATAGATTTGATGGAATTAAAAATTTAAAATCTCCACCAAGACACCATGGACCGTGTATAGAGACTACAATCTCTTCTAGTTTTAACCAAAGATCTTTTCTATTGGTAACGTTCGGGCTTTCATAAACAGCAGTGAGGAATCAAGGATCCTCATTGTTCCAAGAAACTTTAAAATGGATAAATTCATTGTGTATCTTCAGAACATTAACATCCCAAATATCCTTATTTCAAAGGCACCAGATGCCTCCTGAGAACCTCTCTGCCTCATTGATGCTCCAAGTATCAAAACTTATTCTTTTAATAATGTTTTCTACCTTAGAATCTGAGACCTGGGTTTCAAATAAACAAATAAAAGAAGCATGATATATGAAGCTTAAATCTTTAATAATAGTAGAAAGCCTTTGGCTATGGCATTTAAGATTCCAAAATAAAATATTTCTATTAATCATCATAAGATAATAAAATATTTCTATTACTAAAACTCTCTCTCAATCTGATTATAAAATCGCTAACGAAAGGCAGTTACATATTAATTATTATTTTTAGTCAAAAATAATTAATTTAAAAAATGTTCATATAAAAATATTAAATTAAATATTTCTATATATATATGAATTATGTAGGATATTATATAAAATACAATATATACTATAAAAAAACATAAATGATACCCTTATTTTAACTTCTAATTGGTAATTTCTAAACACTAGCTAAGCTCTAGCTGTACTCAAAGGCTCTAGACCAACCCCAAACTGATGGGAATATTCTATACCATCTGTCCATTGGTACGTCCCATACAGAGTAATAGGTTCTATCCTTTAACCGCAGAACAACAACTTTATCCGGTAGGTGTATCAATAAGGGCTTGTTTGGGTGAGCTTCTAAGAAAAGATCTTTTTTCGAGTTATCTTTTTTTAAAAGATCTTATAGAGAAGTAAAAGTAATTTTATGTTTGGATATCTCATGTAAAAAGGTCTTTTATCTATCAATTATGTTTGGGTATAACAATATAAAAGTACCTTTTTGTTTATTTATTACATGAAAAACATCTTTTTTTTAAGGAAAAAAGATCTTTTAAAAAAAGATGTAAATTACAGCTTCTCAAAAAAGATCTTTTTTTGATTTTACTAGTACTTTTACTTTTACTACTAGAAATTTGCCAAACACGTTAAAAAATAAAAAAAGATCTTTTTTTAACAAAATAATGGCGCCCAAACATGCACTAAATTCATGTTTCTCATTATCTTCAATGAGATGTATTATACTGTAAATGTATCTGTACCTTACAGAAAATAAGTTGTAGCTTCTATAAGTATAAGGGCTTTCAATTATATCAAAAGCAGTTTGAAAAATTAAAGATTGAAGATCAATGCTGTACATGTGAACCCACCTTAGTGAAGAATAATCTTCCTTCAACCGAAAGACGCATACAGAGAACTCATTAGATTCAAATCCAGTCAAATTCATATAACCGCATGCAGGCGTGAGAACGTATTCATAATGACAAGGTTCCGGCGGCAACGGAGGCATGTCATTCTTCATGCACTCTTCCTTCGGATCAAAACGCACCGTTTTGCTTCGGATCCAATAAATTGAGTCCTTGAAATAGGTCGCCCTATGGAAATCAACGGAGAAGGTAGGCGGGAAGGAACACCCGCGCTTCCACACACCGGATTTCGAAGAGTAAATCATGGTTTCGAAGTATTCATTATTCTTTGAATTTACGCCATCAAAAATGCAGATAATCTTATAACCAAGAAAACGCATGGGATCAAAAGCTAGAGAGTAATGCAAATTTAATGAATCAAACCATGAAAATCAAGAGGGTAAGGTTTTCTTGTCTTCGGTGGTAGGGTTATAGATAAAAGCGGCGTCTTTCGATTCGAGTAGCATCAAACCGTTGCAAGATTGTATTATCAGTGAAGAACGTAGATTGGGGTTTTTGGGGAAGAATGATGAAAAAGATGAGCGGTAGGTTTTCTTGTCTAAGTTGAAGAATTTCACTTCCTGATATGATTCAGACATTCAGTGTCAGGGGCGAGATCTAAGAACAAACCGAAAACTCTTTGTTTTACTGTGGCGTGGCAGCGGTTGAAAAAAGGATCAGAGATGAGAGAGAGCCACCGCTTGGAGACACATTTAAAGGTTATGATATCTCTGAGAGGCACACGAATAAGAATTTGAGTGAGTAAGTAATCGTTTCCTTCAATTGTTTCCGGTAAAGAAGAGATTAATTCTTTGTTGTCACTCATAGTTGTTCTTCTGTTTCCGGTATAAAAGAGATTAATTCTTTGTTGTCACTCATGGTTGTTCTTCACTTTGCTTTCAATCTTTCACGAGTATGTTACTGTCTATATATATCTCACTTTCAATTTGGATAGGGAGCTAAGCAAAATAACTTTTGAATTTGAGAAAAGATAGAGAAGAACGTTTTTTTTTAACAACGTAAAATAAAAAAAGAAAAATTCATTTTGATTTTAAAAATTAAATTTTGAATTAATGAGATATTATTAGGGTATAATTAGAATCAATTCATGTCAATTAGTATTATTTATATGGGTTTCACTAGACAATAAAAAATTTGAACAACATAAACAATGAGCTGATTTGTAGGTTACAAAGGATTAAAAAAAAAAACCACCCGAGATCAAGTTAAAAAAATTTCTTTTAACTCTACTATTGGAAATTTTAACTATCCTCTTCCCTTTTAATTCTAATTAAACTTCCTTCTAATCCCTCGACTGTTGTATGAAGAACAAACATTTCATTTACATGAAGAATAAACATTTCATTTATATTAAAAATAAATATCTCATTTACATGAAAAATAAACATCCACATGCCTATCAAGGAACAGATTATTTTAAAAGGAAAGACTTTTGTTAATACCCTCTAACCGGGCTAAAATGCCTTTTTTTTATTCTAAAAGCATTTCAAAAAATCTCTTTATTCCAAATTTTTGCTTTAGTTATAAAAGAAGAGATGTTTTCGGTTAAGGAGTCCTGAGCATTCCAAGCTTCATTCACATGTTCAGGATAATCTTCATGCAGAAGCCAGGGAGCAATAAAACGAAAAGGCTTATTAATATTATCCTGTTCCGCAAGCTGAAGGTCAATCAATATAGGAAGATGGTTAGATTTTAGCTTTGGCAAATGTTTAATTCCTATAGCTTGATAGGTTTAACTCCATCTAAGATTGCTAAGAACTCTGTCAAGTCTCCTTTTAACATGACCCCGCTGCCAGGTGAAAGGAGGACCTGAAAAAATAATCTAATTGATATCACAGTTAGTAGTACATTCAATAAACCTATTAGCATCCAAGGATAAATTAGAGCTATCCCTTGAGTCATTAATAGATTTGATGGATTTAAAATCTCCACCAAGACACCATGGACCGTCTATAGAGACTGCAATCTCTTCTAGTTTTAACCAAAGATCTTTTCTGTTGGTAACGTTCGGGCTCTCATAAACAGCAGTGAGGAACCTAGGATCCTCATTGTTCCAAGAAACTTTAAAATGGATAAATTCATTGTGTATCTTCGGAACATGAACATCCAAATATCCTTATTCCAAAGGCACCATATGCCTCCTGAGAACCTCTCTGCCTCATTGATGCTCCAAGTATCAAAACTATTCTTTTAATAATGTTTTCTGCCTTAGAATCTGAGACATGGGTTTCAAATAAACAAATAAAAGAAGCATGATATATGAAGCTTAAATCTTTAATAACCACCTTTGAACAAGATGCATCCCCATGGGAACTCATCATGTCACTAAAGGTAAGATTCTTATCCTCACCTGCTGGTGTCACATAACCTCCCTCTTTGTACACCTTATATTGATCATTCAGCATATAGCTAAAACTTCTCTGTTTACCCCTGCTTTTATTAAGAACCTATTCTGCTGCTGTTTTTGTTTCATGAGAGTTAGGGTTACCTAGAGTTGCTTGTTGTTTTCCTTTTTGATTAACTGGAACATTCCTCTTGGTTTGATTAGTGGAGATAGCGCCTTTTTTATTTGAGACAGAGCTTTGCAATTTGGTTTTTTGCATGGAGGAGTGCTATGGGGCAGCAGAAATTGTGATATATAGCCATCAATTAGGCATCATAAATGTGTTTAACGGTGGAAGATTACATCCAATGGTGCAGGATTACTTATTTTACTTTTGATGGTTAAATGCTGGCCAAATTTTAACAAAATTGCTGTTCCCCTAGACTTTCTCAAATAGTTACTATTCATAATCCCAAACCTAACAATCTAACATGCAAAAGAGAAATTCTAGAGGGATAGCAATTTTGTTAAAATTTGGCCTATTTTTTGCCCTTGACTTTTAGGGATTTCCTTGCCTTTGTTGGCTTGATTATTTCCTTTTTAGTTTTCTTATTCTATTGCTTTCCTCTTCTAAAAACTCTTTTAACGACCATCCAAGTTCCAAAAGGAGAAATCTGTTGTGACTCCATGATCTGCGCCATTCGTGAATTATTTTCTTTAATAGAAGTAGTCCTCATTAGCATGAAATCGCATTAAGAAAAAATTTTCCTCCAAATCTGTAACATTAACAGCACCTTGCTTCGCCCATCTCTTGTTAATCCACCTTTCCATAAACGGAAGACTAACTTTCTTGTCCAAAGGTTTAACTATGAGGGTTTAGGATTGAAAGGAGATTGAAAGGGTGTCTCCTCCTCTTTGTCTTCATTCATCTTTACTTTCTTTGTGCTCTTGTCCGTTAGATCTTCTTCTTCCTTTGAATGTTTCTCAGAGTCTTTAAGAGAATTATACTGTATGTGTATCGTATAAATAAGTATTTTTCATCAATTATTATTTCATTTTCTTTTTCTGTCATGGATCCGATAATTTGTTTGAAGACTTATAGGTGCATCGAATATCAACGCTGTGCATGAGAACTCAGTTTGATGAAGAATAATAGTCCTTTTTTTTATTTGAGATACGACCATTCATTCATATCTACTTTTTTTTATTAATTTAAATTGTTTAAAAAATAATTTTATAATATAATATTAAATTTTTATATATGTAAAAAATCACACAAATTTATTAGAGATATAAGTTAGGACTATGTTATGTTTTATCAATTTAAATTAAAAAAAAAACAATTTATAACACCTTCAACTAAAATATCCTTTTATAGAGTTCAAAATTAAATTCATGTTGTTGTACTTTAAAGTTTAAACTGCTATTAATAAAATTTTTTATACTTTAAAATTTTTTTTCAAAAAAACTTATTTAAATAATTAAATTGTTTACATAAATTGAATTTTACTGTGTAAGCTATTTTTTTATAAGTAGCTTAATTAATTTGTTTATACAAGTGGTCTAAATCTCCCCTCAACTCTAACTTTCTTCAACTCTAACTTTCTAAACACTGGCTAAGCTCTCGATGTACTCAAAGGCTCTAAACCACCCCCAAGTTTTTTGTAATATTTCATTGCCTGTTGGTATGTCCGACACATAGTAAGAGTTTCTATCCTTTAACCGCAGAACAACAACTGTGCCCGGTACATGCAACAACAAACTCATGCCATCTTCATCATCTTCAATGAGATGGATTACACTGCAGAAGAACTCCTTTTCATGAAGCGTGATTCTATCAAAAGCAGTTCGAACAATTACAGGTAGAAGATCAATGCTGTGCAGGTGAACCCACCTTGGTGAAGAATAGTCTTTTTTCAACCGGAAGACGCATATAGACAACTCATCATCAGATTCAAATCCAGCCAAATTCATGTGACCGCATGTAGGCACAAGAACGGTTCTATAATAAGTTTTGGACGGCAAAGGAGGCATGTCATTCTTCATGCACTCTTCCTTCAGATCAAAACGCAGTGTCGTTTTTCTTCCGTTCCAATAAATTGAGTCCTTGAAATAGGTCACCATATCGAATTCAACGCGGAAGGTAGGCGGGAAGGAACACCCGCGCATGGTTTCGAAGCATTCATTCTTTGAATCCACGCCATCAAAAATGCAGATAACCTTATAACCAATAAAGTGCAAGGGATCAAAAGCAAAAGCTAGAGAGTAATGCAAATCTGATGAATCAAACGATGGAAAGGAAGAAGGCAAGGTTTTCTTGTCTCCAGTGGTAGGGTTATAGATAAACACGGCTTCTTCCGATTGGAGCAGCATCAAGCCGTTGCAAGATTGTATTATCTGTGAAGAACTTAGATCGGGGATTTTGGGGGAGAATGAAGATGAAGAATATGAGGGGCAGGTTTCCTTGTCTAAGTAGAAGAATTTCACTTCCTGGTGAAATACAGAGTCGGGGGCGAAATCGAAGAACAAACCGGAGACTCTTTGTTTTAAGCTGGCGTGACAGCAGCGGAAGTAAGGGGCGGAGATGAGAGAGAGCCAACGCTTGGAGACACGTCTGAAAGTTATGACATCTCTGAGAGTCACACGACCAAGAATTTGAGTGAGCAAGTCATCGTTTCTTTCAATTGCTTCCATTGAAGAAGAGATGAATTCTGTGTTGTCGCTCATGTTGTTCTTCACTTAGCTTTGTGTATCTTCCAAGAGTGGGTTACTGATTATGCATATAAATATTTTTATTTTTACTATTAAAAATTTATCAAACCTACTAAAAAATAAAAAAGATCTTTTTTATTAAAAAAATTTTTTTTTATCAATTTAATGACGTCCAAAAAAATATAAAGAATTTTCTTAATTCTTTTCAATATAATTTTTTATTGTTAATTTTATAAATAAGGTTAAAAAAATATGAGAAAAAATATTAAAAAATTAAAAATTATACTTTAATGATCTTTTTATAAAATTTTAGATAATTTTTTATTTTATTATTCTTAAATTATATATTATACTCTGTATTTAAAAATTTTTATTTTTTTAAAATTACGTGTAATATTATATACCTTTTTTTAGATACAAAGAGTTTATAAAATTAGAATGAGTAATAAATTTGATTATACATATCTCGTAACATATAAACTCTTAAAAATTTCTAACATAATTGACATTGTGGACAAATTGATTATATTTCTAACAAAAAAATAAAATGACATTGATAAACTTGTGAAGACATTTCAATACATATTAAAACTTGTAAATTGACATGTTGAATCAGATATTTCTCTTGATAAGTGGTACACGGTAAAACCTTTTTTTTTAATCTGTCAAAATGGGTCTTTCGGTCCAAGAAAATGAGTAATTTAGTGTTTATTTAGGTGTGTTTCTAAGAAAAAAAATTTTTTAATTATTTTTTTTTAAAGATATTATAGAAAAATAAAAATAATTTTATGTTTGAGTATGTAGAAAGATTTTTTTATTTATTAATTATATTTAGGTATAATAATATAAAAGTATTTTTTGTTTATTTATTATATAAAAAATATCCTTTTTTAAGAAAAAATATCTTTTAAAAAAATATAAATTATAAGTTCTCAAAAAAGATATTTTTTTATTCTTCTAATATTTTTATTTTTACTACTAAAAATTTGTCAAACACATTAAAAAATAAAAAAATATATTTTTTTCATTGAAATAATATCTTTTTTTATTAGAATAATAACGCCAAAACAAATAGAAAGAAACACTCAAATAGAGAAGTCACAAAAAAGAATGTGAAATAAAATGAAATTAAAAGATAAAAAAAGTAATAAGAAATAGTTGAAAAATAAAATAAAGATGACCTTACATTTAAAAAAAGATGAAAAAAGATAAATAAAAATATAAGGTGATGAATTAATTATTTAACACTCATTATATTATTATTAAACTCATTAAGATAATCACAAAAAAAATCATTAACTTAATTAAATCATCAATACTTACTAGATTCTTTAAATAATACTCTTAAAATATCTGCTAGCAAATACTTATAATTATTAGAAAATTATTTTTACTACAGAAGGTGAGATCTGAAAAAAAAAATATGTACAAGTAAAATACTCATATTGAAATAACTTCCTTCTTAACATTATTACAATTACAAGTCCCATTCTCCTTTTTAAGTTTTAATAAACAAACACACGTTTTTTACGGTGTAGAATTCAGTAGCCATTACAAAATAAAAAACGAAGAACTATGAGCTGAGCTGGTATTCTAAAAATCTTTTTTAACCGAAAAAAGAAAGACTCGAATTGGTATCTCTTAGATGAATATGGAAGACTATGCCATTTAAATACAGATGTCCTTATTTAATATTCACTTGAAATATATTTTTATATAAATATATAACATATACATATATAAAGTGCAGGTTGATCGGATAGGATTGAGGCTCAACCCAAACTCTATCCGACCCACACGAAAATCTTACCCTACTCGTTGCAAATCGTATTAGTAACACTATTCTGACCGGGTTGAGTATCCGCAGTTTGGGTGCAAAATTAAAATAAAATAAAATTTAGACATATTTTTTTATTTTTGACAAATTTTAAGAATAAAAAATATATTTTACCCTTTAACATATCTTTCTGCCACTAATATTTTGGTTTTTCACTGTGGTTAAAGATTAATTTTTTGTAGATTTGTGCTCTATTTGAGAGAGTTTGCCATTGAACTCTCGATACTTATTTAGATAAAAGAATAAATTTACTATTTGACTAACTCAGTAATAAGACCCAATATAACCTTAGTTAGAAACTGGCCCAACATGGTGCTAACGAAAGCCCGCGTTTGTTTTTTTAACAACCTCTCTTCTGACAAAAAACAAGCAAAAAAAAACCAGATTTCTTTGGATGCGATTATATTTTTTTCTTTTTCTTTTTCCCCTTTCTACTTTTGCGGTGTTTTCTTTGAATTTTGAAAGATGAAGGACGAAACAGGTGATGGAGAGAACGATAAATTGCAGGATATTAAGCTTTGGGGAGTTTTTCTCTTCGGTTTGATTGGCGCCACCGCTTCAAGAATCGCAGTGAGTTTTCATTTCTCTCAAAAGTCATTTTAATTTGATTAAACCTTCGAATTTGTTTTACTAATCTGATTGAGACTTCGCACTTAGACCAACGTTGAATTTGTCATATGCTGATATGGAACTTTAATCATTTAATTTTTATAAAGTAGAATTATGCTTTACATTATGTTCTAAGAATTTATGCTTGACATTTTGTGTTTATGTGATTTTTCTTTGTGAAGATAATTCTTCTTTTTTAGGGTTAAAGTTTTCAGTTATACTGAATTCTGCCTCTGTCCACCGGCATTGGAATTGCATTAGGCATTTTTGATAGTCAATGTAAAACTTTGTCGAATCATCGAACTGCTGAATGCGTTTTTGTTTCGATTGTATTGTAACTGAATGCAGATATTTGCACAAATCATAGTGAAATTGATCTTCCATGCTGTACTCTTGAACTCTTTGCAGCTGTCCCGGTCGCAATCATCGTGGAAAGGAGGGAGTGGCAGTTCTTTCCGATCAGCATTTCAAGAGGAAGCATGGAAGAGGTACAACAAACGGTTGCGAGAGGAGTACGAGGAGGAGATGGAGAGGGTGGTGAGTTGTGTGTGATGTGTCATGTCATTCACTACAATACTTTGTTTTTATTATTGTTCATTACTTCATAATAAGAGTATATATCACATTCATAGAATTTGAGCTTGGGAGAGATTAAACATGTCTGTGATCTCTTCAAAAGTGTGAATCTGAATCATCATATTTGAGAGAAAACAGATTTCATAGCAATTTTATTGTGGTAAGGCATAAAGAAATGTAACTTTTAGGGGGTTTCTTTGTCGGTTAATGTTAGGTGCTGGGGCTTGAGCCCAAATAATTTCCTTTTCTGCTGTTTTTAGGAACGAATAAAGCATATGCAGAGTGTGTTTAGCAGAGAAAGAAATAAGTATAAAAGAAGCTATGAGCAGTGGAGGGAAAATGGTCCTGGTGCATATCATCAACATTTCCAGAGAGATGATTGGTATTGGAAGGCCGACGCATCCTTCAGAGACCAGAGGACTAATTATCGAGATATTCCGAGGGAGAGTGCATATTATTCATTATCACATCACTACTCAGTTCTGGGTCTTGACAGGTTTAGAACAACACCATATACAGATGCCGAGATCAAGGTAATTGTCTTCTCATAAGCTTTGCAAATATCTTAAAAGTTTGCTAATTATATGCTGCAAACTTGTCTTGATAAAAAGATTGACGTATCATTTATGATGCTAGCGGTTTGTGTATTTCTTTTGTGATATGTAGCACAGGGATAGGATTGGCAATTTGTTCAATATTTGTTTCGTCCCTGTAATGCGATTTAGCTTAAAGTAGCATTTAAGAGGGTGCAATGAGAAATACTGGAAAATAAAAGAATTTTTCTGTGATTGACAACCAATGAGGAAGCTCTTAAAGGCAGATGTGTAAGTTCCTAAGGAAAGTGGAAAACCACGCCTTAAAATCTAGCTATTAAAAGGGAAAAACCACTCTCCTTAAATACAATATCAAGCATCCTATATTACTTGATGTGAGACTTTGGACAGCCCATAATACTCAAGTCCCTAACAGCATATTAGTAGATATTTGTATAACAATCAATAGATTTGTTGCCAGGATATCCTTTGAATCCATATTATTCTGCATTGGTTTTCGACGTTCTTACTACTTGAACATAATTGCTGATTTCATTTTATGAATATTTATGCTATCTCTGTTGCATTGTAGGTAGCATTTAGGATGAAGGCGAAGCAGTATCACCCTGATCAAAACCAGGATAATAGAGGTAACTCTTGACTAATTATCACTAAACACTAATTTTAACCTCAAACCAGAGCATTACTACTTAACAATATTATCATCATGGATGTGAAAATGAAACAGAAGCTGCTGAGGCTAAGTTCAAAGAAGTAATGTGTTCATATGAAGCCATTCAAAAAGAAAGGAAGAACCAGAATCTGTAAATGCCTAACTTTGACTGATTATCTGGGACTGGGAGGGATGTGAAGTATTCAAAATAATTTTCCAAAGTTCCTCCTAACTATAGAATTACCATTCAGCTAAAATATGATTCTGTTGAGAGTAAATTTTGGGTAATTATTACGTTACATATATGTATATTTATAGACAACGATGTTGTATTATAAGGCTGTTAACCTCGGGAGCATTGTATTTTTCTTTAGGAAATTCACAGAAAAGATATGTACATAAATAAACAGCATTCCAACTTTGAAGGAAACTAAACTAAGCCAAAAACGTGTGTCTTGAAAAAAGTTGCAATTATCAATCTGAGAATTGTTTCTTATGTAGTAGTAGTTTTTTTTCAATCACCATTGACTACACATGCTATAGCTTTATAGGTGCCATGTTTGGTGTATTTGGTTAATCAATTGGATAAGATTATGAAAACATTCAAATGATAATATTTAATTCTCATTTTGCTCTTGATAGCCAATAGAATAGATGTGATAACTGATAAGATTAATATCAAGGTTGTGTATAAGAATCATAAAAAATAACTAAAATTTTCTATCATTAAGACATGATTTCCTATATTTTTTTAGAGTTCAATTTTGATAGATTAAGTGATTAACCATGAAAAAAGAATGGAAGTAATGCCCCCAATTTTTTAGTCGTGTTAACGTTGTTGATATGCGTTGTTAAG
Organism: Arachis duranensis; assembly: GCF_000817695.3. Taxonomy (NCBI): domain Eukaryota; kingdom Viridiplantae; phylum Streptophyta; class Magnoliopsida; order Fabales; family Fabaceae; genus Arachis; species Arachis duranensis. The sequence continues at coordinate 107,860,129 of NC_029777.3, forward strand.
TGCCAAGTTAGCAGTCTATTAAACCACGTAGTTCAAGGTGAAGAGTCCAGTTGCTAAAAAAAGGATGCAGTTTCAATGTTCCAATCTCTCTTCTTCAAATAAAGTAGCAGTGAAGAAGAGGAGCATCAATGATCGTTCGCAAATTTCAGGTACTCCACAATGATTCCAACTGTCATCTCGAATTTGATACCGACGATGGCTTCAAAATAATCTCTCTCCCAAAATGATCCCTAAACTCATTCTTTCTTTCTTTCTTGCTAACAATCACACAAATCTTTTCTTTCTTTCAATTCATGATTGCAGGTTTTTCAAGTTCAACTCCTCTCTCACTTTTGTTCCTCCCGACCAACAGAAGGTTCAATTTCCCACCTCTTATTTTAATTATATTTTGATTAAATTGTATTCATTCATATTCATGAAATTATGTGTTTGAATTAATTTCCTTTGAAATGCATAGATTTATGTTCCTGAAGATGATACCCCAGTCGCCGCTGACTCCGATCTCCTCGCCATTTCCAACAAACTCCGACTAGTCTCCATTGAAGACGAACCTCAGCCCCAACCAAACACTGAACAAATGATGAAAATAAAATTTGATGGTTAGGATTTTATAATTGAAAATAGACCAATTTGAGTTTTTTTAAATAAATTTTAGATACTAATTTGAGTTGAAGTCATTGTTTGTCTATATTAACGTGCTGTTAGCACACATAAAAAATTTTAATGCGATTGGTGAGTTTTGGACTAAGGTGAATTTACGTTTCTTGAGTGAGAGATCAATTTGATTATTTTACAAAGTCAGAGATTTAATTAATGCAAATTGAAAATTTCAAAGATTATTTACGCCATTATTTCAAAAAAAATACCACCATTTAATTAGATTTGTGTATTTAAATAATTTTTTTAGATAGCGTTTGAAAAAAAAAATCAGAGATTGAGAGAATGAGACTGAGAGACAAAGACCGAAATAAATTTTAGTATTGTGTTTGGTGTAAAGTGGAAGATAGCGATTGAAATAAGAATGAAACTCTAATTTAATTTGCACAAAGAGTAAAGTTGGAATTAATTTATTGAAATAGAGGTATTTTAGGTATAAAATATTATTAAAATTTTAGTCTTTGTTTTTAAAAATTTCAGTCCTGTCCTCACTTTTTGGGTATGAAATATTGAAATTTTGAAAACAGCGACTGAAATTTTAATACCAATTTTGGGCCAATAAACATGATATTAAATTTTAGTTTCTGTTCCAATATCTCAAAATAAACGCTACCTAAGTGACATGTTTAAAAATAAATCACTTTGGTTGATATGTTAATACACGATTAAATGATTTTAAATTTTTTTATAATGTTATTGCATGAAAATTAAATCCTATTTTTTTTATAGGCATTATATGAATAAGAAATATCCCTTAAGTACTATTGTTATATGCAGAGCATTACAACCACTATGGAAGATAGAAATCCCCCTTTTATTGCATAGACTATTGTTAGAGTAGTGGATGAGAAAGATATATTATTTAGTGGCATTTATTTAAAAGAAAATGAATTTATTTTCAAGAATCGTCCATAAAAATATATTATTTCAGTCTTTATTTTAAATCCAAAATTTTATTTCTAGGAATGAAAACATATTATTTCAGTATTTATTTTAAATTTAAATTTTTTTCTCATTTTAAAAGTTGAATATTTAATATTTCTTTGTTAAGAATAAATTAGTATATAAAATCATGATTATATTTCTCAATTATTATATTTCTTGTCCGAGACCTCTTTTTTTATTTATATTAATGGTATTTTGAAAATAAAAATATATTTTTAGCAATATATATAATAAAACAAATATATTTATAATTTATTCTTGAGAATATTAAAAACAATTCTCATTAATTTATCGTATTAAAAAACAAGTTTTAATAAAGTAAAAATATGTTTCTGAATATAATATTCCTGAAAATATAATTCTTGGTATATATTTTTTTTTAACTTTGAAACAAATGTTCACTTGTATTCCAAAATAATTTTAGATGGATTTCTTTCTATATATTCAATTTTGTGGTTATCACAAGATTTAGAAACTCTTAATTAAATTTTGATTTCAAGAAATTTACAAAAAACTTGTAAAGCAAACAACAAATTCTTAAAAAATTGTTAAATAGTTTCTGGTAGTGGATTAATCACCAACATTTGTCATGTCAGTGTTTTTTAAAAACTAGTTACCTAACCGTCATATATTTATTTTGATTTAACTATTTTTTGATAATTTATTTATTACTCGTTTTTTCCGAAAGTATTTTTGGTAGCAAAATAAATTTTTGGATACTATTTTTACACCCATAATTATAAAGTGGCCAGAGGGGTTGCCGGGAAAATGGATGGCCAGCCTTGGCACCTCTGGTCGCCTCACAGGTTCAGCAAGGACATGCGACATCGTTGAGGTAGGGGATTTGTTTCTACCCATTTACACTATATATATAATTTTTTGGTATGAGTATAATAATAATAATATAAATCTAGTAAGAATACCCAAAAATAAATTAAGGACAATATCATTATCTCAGTAATAATAAAATTTTTGAACAGATATAATTTTTTTTTCGTCAAAAAAGAAAGAAATAGTTCAGCAAAATACACCTCTGAAAAATATTCTCTATTTCTTCCTTAGTAATCCTAGAACCATTTCATCTAGCAAGAAATGCAACTTGGATCAGGTGCAGGTCCTTTCTTCTCAGCTCCCAGGGACATCGATTTCAACCTTCATTATTTAACCAAGGAGAACAACTTCAACTTATCAGATTGGATATTTGATAACTTTTGCTTGTTGTGAACTGTTATATTATTAAATTGGCCATGGAGATGGTAGTCATGTTATTGATTTTAATTTCTAATGTAGTGAAAAGATGCTACATTAACTCATATCGTAATACTTACATAATGCATACTACAAACAGTACAACCTTACATTAAACAAACAAACACAAATGAAAAAAAAAAACCCAAAATGTTAACAGATCTAAATCTTGGAGCATCGATCTTCCCTCAAATTACCTGAACTGAGAAAACCTAGCTCTTAAATCTTGAAAGCATCTTGATTCTTTTTTCCCCAAAATTTTTTTACCGATACTCACTATCTTGCAGCAGGAGGAGCTCTGTAATAAGCTGGAACAGTTGCAGGGAAGAACATTTGGCGAACTCCTTCTGCCTTAATTATAGGAAAGATGATTCCAGATGCACTCTACCAAAAGATGAATTTGCATTAAATAAGTTGATTTTTGTGTGATTTAGTTAAATGCATAAAAGACATTTGACAACAGAGAATAGCCAAAAATATATTTTTGATCCCTTATCTTTCCTCTTTAATTTAAACCCCCAATCTTTATACTCTGAGACGGTTTGAATCGTTTCTAATTTGGTCTCTTGCACTATTTTTTTTTTTTTTTTCAGTTTAACCCTTTGCCTTAAAGTCATTTTAAATTTCATTCTACATGTGAACCATGTCAGTATTTTGTTATTATTTGACCGAGAGAACAAATTGGAAACGATTTGAAACATAAAGAAACAAACTAATTGAAAATGATTTGAAATATAATGATCGAATGAGAAATCAAATAAAAAATATATGGGACCAAATTACCTAATCTTCCTAGAACATATTCGACAGAATACTTACAGAGATTAACCGAGCTCCAATCCATATCTTCTTGGGCGAGGGAAAGGGAAATATTAAGCGGCCAACACCATACACTGCAACAGCAAAGAAATGAGCCACCAAGCTCAAAGGACGAGGGTTTAGTCCTGAGAGTAATGAGATTGGTCCCTGGGAACATAGGCCTCCAAGGCTCAGATAATCAAAGCAAGCTTGGCGCATTTCCTTCCTTGCTTGATCTGGAGATGCAGAGAAGACCTTGTACAAGGCACCTGCTAATGTATTTATGGTTGATGCCACAGGCTGCAAATTGAAACACCAAGTTAGTTTACTAAACAGGGTTGAGATTTTTTCATCGAGACACACTGCCCCATCTTTAAAACAAAATAAGCAAGACACAGATAGATTACTAAAAGCTATTTGTTTGCATTGAAAAATATTACCTTTCTCAAGGTGTAAAAGGATTCAAGGTATTTGCAGAGTGTGGGTGCGTCATTCAGGTCACTCAGGGGCCTGAGAAGATTTCTCAGCACCACAATGTCTGACAATGCCACGGTCATTCCACCCCCTGTTAGAGGATGCCTCATGTTGAAGGCATCTCCCATCAAAATGGCTCCAGGGGTAGGAAGGGGGTCTGCTGGCATGCTTCTATTCGATATTGACCTTATGTTGCCTTTCTCAACTGCAGCTAAAAAGGCATCATGGAGCTCAGCGGGGATCTGCAGTAGTTTTCAATAGATCATCATCTAACATACCAATACCCTCGTATGCAAAACAAAATTCTCTCTCAATGCAAGAAGGCTAATCTAATCACATGCCAAGGATTAATAAAAAGTTTGCAGTGTTTGAAGCATACCTGTGGAGCCACCATTGTCTTCAAATACTTCTCCATTTCACCATTTGCGATAGAAGGAACTTTCTGCCCAGGTACATCAACCAAACAACGAACCTCTGTACTACTTATGCGATAGAACAGAATTGGGGAAGGGTCTCCGAGTATGACGTGACCATGATTTTCATATGGAAGTTGGCAATTCTCCAGAATTAAGCCAACGAAGTGAGAGGGAATATCAACCTGCATATAAACCATAATAAAATATTAATATTATTAATATTATTGATAAATAATTCAACAGATTTCTCTTTCTCACAAGAAAGTAGAAAAGAGATAGCTTCTTAGAATACAGGAAAAGGGAGAAGAAATGAATTGACTATAGTAAAAATTTTAATTTATGGTATAAATTTTGTTTATTCCATGGCATGACTCTTCACACAATCAACCTAAAACAAATTCTCAATTCTCACCTTAGGATTACAAAGACAACGGCGCAAGTTTGAGAAGCCGCCATCACAAACAACAGTAAGAGGTGCATGTACTTTCAGCTCCTGACCATCTTTGGTCTTGTACTGAACACCTTTAATTGTCCCCTTTTCTTCAATCAAGGAAGTGACTGACCCTTGCAGCAACCGGACACTGCAGAATGATAAAAACAAACCAGCATGAGAATATTACTTTACTTAGCAAGAAAAAAGCTTCAGCTCTCAGTAGAAGAATGAAACTGGAGAAATAAAAAATTATTTCGTAATAATCAAATACTAGACAGAAGCTAATAGCATGAAACCTTCCAACAAAATTACTTTGGTAATCCACATTATTTAAATAATCTAACCAAAACAAATCGAATGACATCTATCTGAAGTATGGGTACTTAGGAACCAAGACCAATTTTACAATTACTGCCAAAACAAAAAATCCTAAGTAAAAAGTCATGGGCAGTTGCAACTTGCAACACTGTAAAAAAGTCAATAGTTTATATGACAAACGAGAACTGGAGGAGGAAAAACATATACAAAGCACAAACTATACATCACAGAAAGGAAGAAATCAATACTTGGGCAGTGTGGCAGCCTTTTCGCGCATCCTCTGAATAAAACGGCCATTGTGAAAGCTTCTACCAGCGATATCTGACTGAAACTTTTCCAAGGGATAAGAGAGGCATGTATTTTTTCCGTCCTTGAAAAGTGCATAACCAAACACTCTCTGAGCATCGATTTCCTCCACACAATCTGCAGTTGAAACACAAATTGTTAATCCTTAAGCACGCCTTCCTCTAGTAAACAGAGTTAAATCCACGAATTCTTATGGTGAGCCAATCTAGAAGTGAAAATATAAAACATACGAGGATTGAGTGAATCTAACTTCAAAAGGCAACTCCAGACTAGGGAAGGACTTGGAGTAACCCAATAACAATTATAGTATAGGCTCTAATGCTATATTAGAATTGAGTGAATCTAACTCAATTCTAAATCTAGCTCAAGAAATAAGAGTTGTTGGACACTTATAAAGGCTACATATGTCTTATCTCTAGGCAATTTGGAAATCTAATCTAATACGTAAATCTAAAATTGGACATGATACTAGACCTTTCCCCTCAATTCTAATTTTTACGTTTGAAATATTATATAGAAAATAGAATTTTAATTTTAATTCCAAGTACCAATTCTATGATGTTAAAAATTACGCACCTTCAAGTCCCAGCTCAATCAATTTGAGATAGCCGCCAGGTTGTAGCAACTCTCCAACAATTCTGTCAGGCTCACTCAAATCTCTTTCAACTACAAGTACTCGCCGTCCATCCTGTACCACACAGCAGTTATTACTTAGTACTTCAAATTGTGCATAGAAAGGGAGTTCTATTATTTTATATACCTAAAATTAGTTTGGACTTTGGAATGTCACTGCCTTGTTTTTTCCGTCAAAATTTGTCTGACATAGGCTTGTAATTGTGAAATATTTCGTACTAAAAAATAATCAAAACATTATTGAACTTCTCTGGGTAAGGAACGGCACTCAGAGTTAACAAATTTTTCCCCTAAGCATTATATCAATAATTCGTCAAATTAATCCTTGAAATATTCTTCATAAACTGTTATATGACTTTTGTTGCCATTTAAAAATATATATCACTACTCAAGAACCATTCTATGTCAAAATGCTATATCTCGTCTAATAATATTATAATAGCCATAAATAATTTTTCTTATGCCCGATGATGCAACTTATTACTTCCGATGATGCAACTTATTACTTCGATAACAGCTAATTTTGTCCTTTAAAAAGAAAACACAAACAACAATAATTTTTCTTATCAGATTTGCCTCCTTTAATCCTTCACCTTCAAATGATAAATTGTGTAACGGTTAATGAGAAATCAAACAATGCACGTTCTTCATTTGTTGCGAATTATCAACGAGGATTTCGTGCAAGCACGAACCACGTGAAAACGCGCAAACGACAAAAAACACGCGAATGAAAATTGGAATCCCTACTCATTCATTTATGCATTTTATATTATTTTTCTCTTTACCTTGCCGAGTGTGTAAGCAAGAGCCGCGCCAGCAACGCCAGCTCCGACGACGATAACGTCAGCATCGTTGCCATCGAGGTTCTTGGATCCACATTCTCTGACGGAAGTTTTCACGTTCCCCGTACGCTGAGCATCGTTCTCCTGCGAAGCACGACGGCGGCGGTTTCCTCCGGCGAAAACTAAGCTGTAGAGCGCGAAGACGCTGAGAACAGAGACAAGGATCCAGCCTAGGACATACGGATCCGCCATTTCAATAGAATGCAATATCACCAGATGAAAAGAATCACGATGGATCAGAGGAGGAGAAGGAGCGAGGAGGTGGAGTTCTCTCTCGCTCGCTCCTTCGCTCTTGTTTCTCTCTCTGGTATGTTATTGTTTCTCTCTCTTAGCTGGAAAAGGAGCTTGGAACAATGGAACGGTTTAGTAGTGGGTATAACGGGAAACGAAGGGTAAAGAATGAGCGTATTTATAGGAGCATGCTTGCGGTGCTCATTTGAGTACAATGGATGGTATTGGTTGGCACTTGTCACTGTTATGGACACCAACGCGGAACGCCTATTTTACTTTTACCTTTTTTTATATCTTCAGAAAAAGAAAATTGACTCATCGAAAATAGGTTAGTTTCACCTGTTGTATAATTTGGGAAAAATTTCAAGTGTGTCATGAATATTAGTATTTTAGTGTTTTTGTATATAAATATATATAGTTTAATTTATTTTTAATATATATTTTATATTTTAATATATATTTTATTTTAATAATTGAATTTAGTAATTGATTTTTGAGTATATTTAATATAGTTAATTTTATAATTGAAATTAACAACTAAAATTATTAGATACCGATATTTTTAATGTACTCAAAACTTTTTTTTAATTTATTCTAAAAAAATATTATTCGTATCTTATTTTTAAAATTTGAAGTTAATTGTTTCCTTTTCTTTTAAAATTTATCTTAAAAAATTTAAATATTTTAAAAGTAGGCTATAGGATCCAAATAAGTTTATTTTTTAAAAATAAAAAGTTTACCACATTAAATATTATTCAACTTTTTATAATTTTTAATTAATCTGTTGACTATTTTTATAATACCTATTTTTTAATTTTTAGAGATTCTGTTATTCCTTTTTAATTAAGTACTCTAAATAATAACAAAAACCAATGTTAGCAAATATTCTATCAATTTTTGCATTAGATGTGGTAAACGGGTCTAAATCCATCGGGCCACCCACATAACCTGTCAATATGGGTCGGACTGAAAAATTAGGACCGCCAAAGAATTAAAATTCGCCTAACCAGGCACCACTTAAACTGCGGATTTTGGCGGGGCGGACTTTTCCGTCGAGCTTAGTTTTTTTTGCAATGATATATTTTTGCAATTTGTTTTTTGGACAAAATCCAACTTTTCCTTACCCAACTTACAAGAATATGGAGATGAAAATTGAGTGTTTTGGATTATGTTTATGTTACTTTAGAGACAATATTTATAATTATGTTTTGGATTATGTTTATTTTACTTTTGAGAGAATATTTATAATTACAAAAACTTTAATGTTTGTGAATATAAAAAATATAATTTTTTTATGTTTTTAGAAATTATAATTTTATTAATATGATTGTGAAATTATATATATTATTTAGTAGTTTATAGTAAAAAAAAAAAAGATGAGCTTTAGCGGGCTACCCACAATTAAGAGGGGCGGGTGAGATTTTAGGACCGCCTCACTAGTCAAGGCTGGGCGGGTTTCTGGTGGGTCGGGCTTCTCCGCATGCCACCCTTAGATTGCACGATTTACTCTCAAACCACGTCAACTTACAGTCATTCAATTTTATATTCACGAGTTTCATATCCTGTATCTATGTTTTAAAGTTCTCCGTTGTTGTTGTGTTAACACACTAGTACCTTTCCTTTCTTCAACTACACAACCTCATTAAAGTTACTTACGTAGTAAATAGGAACTCAACCAAGCTTCTTCTCTATTGTATGTGTATCATACACCAAGCAAATTGCACAATGAAAATTATTGTTTGTTAATTTCTCTTTTATACACAATTATCACTCTCCTCTATGTAAGAATTATTCAACCTAAACATAATATCATTCATTATTAATTAATCTCTAGAAGTACTTTTCAATCCCATAAATTCTTAATCCATCACATTATCATTTTAAATTTGCACTACATCAAATTTAATAATTACTTTCTTCTTTAATTCTATCAACTCTAACATATTCACATTATTTCTATGTTTAAATTTTTTTATTATTTTTCACTTTTTAACACCTCTAAACCCTTCACATTTCACTAATTAAAAATTAGTCTCCAAATAAGTTAGTTAAAACGACATATTCTATGTAATAAAAAATATTTGAGTTTTAATTAAAGATTTTTTTTGAAAAGAAGGTTAATATTTAATAATATTTTAATAAATCATGATGATTGTATGTATTATTTTAAATAAGAAAGATTAGGCTTGGAAAATAAAATGATCTTTAAACTGAATACAAACAAGGCTTATAAAATTTAGGAAAACTCTAGGGGCCAGCAGTTTTATTGAATTTTGGCCAGTATGTAATCAGCAGAAAAAAGTGAGCCATTGGATGAAATCTCACACAAATCTTACACTATCAAATTATTATTGATGGCTAGTTGATGACTAACAATCATAAAAATTATTGACCCCTAACATTGCTCAAAATAAAATTGAATGGAATTTTTTGTGATTTATAATAGGAATGATAGATTTTGATATTAGATAGATTTCATTGATTAAAGAACTGGTTTTTATTGTTTTTTATTTTATATTTATAAAAGATTAATATTTTAGAGTTTTGAAGTTGATTAGGGATATCTGCCAAGGAGATTTGATTTCTTATTATTATATCTTTTTTTTTCTGTGCGAAAAGGTTTTTTTAATTACTGCACAAGATAAAGCAAAACACAACTATTTAGGAGATATAAATTCACAGAAGGTATCTGACGGTCAATTACCTTTTCTTTATAAATAGTTTTATTTTGTTTTGTAAAGCATCAAAAAAATCATATGCTAATATTATGATTCTACATTTCTACTATGATCTTCGACTACAAGATGATTAGTGGTCAAAAAATCAATCTAAACAAATTTACAATTTTTTTCAGTCATAACATCTCTCTTTATATCTACTCATGATAAATACCTAGGCCTCTCTTTGATTGTGAAAGTCTAAAAAAGTCGTTTACATAAAAATATTAGGTAAAATTTCATATATTATCCTAAATTTCTAACTACCTGATAAGTCATAACTACTCACATTTACATAATTTTTTATTGAATAATCAATTAGCGTTTGCTTTTATTTTTTATTCTCATTATTATAATTTACGTCTTGAATCAAATATATAAGTTGTCGTTGATAGTTACCACAATATACTATGCAAATATTAAACCAACTTTATTATTTTCGTTTTTCATTCTCTTTTTCTCATATTATTGGCATAAAAAATTTGTATTTGACTTTTGTATTTATTAATTATTCATTTATATATATGATGACTCAATTTTTCCCCTCAAATAATAGGCTTATGACCTAGTGGTGACGCTTTCATCGGATAGACTCCTATCTATGATTTATATATAAGCAAAGCAGCCTTATTAATTTGATTAGGGGTCATTCTTAAAGAAATTCGCCTCTAATCAAAGTCTTAATACTTAAACTCGAACTCGAAATATCAAATATGTTTAGTTGCCTTTCATTTTTGTTTGGCCCTACATGAATGCTTCACCATTTAAATTAAATGATTAAATTATGCCAATAACTTTATTCATATCAAGGTGACAAATGTTTTATGCTATATATAGATAACTAGATATATTACAACAAATTTAACCAATTTAACTAGATCTAATAATTATAATAATTAACTTATTTATCTATCTACTTTAAAAAAAATTACAAATATTTTTGGGTCGGTTTATACAAATATATTTGGTTGCAAGCAGAAACGAAGTGAAACTTTTATAAATAAATTTCATATATAATTTTAGACATTGCATATCATAGCCTTGGCGTGAAAATTTATGGACCAAATTAACAGCAAATTAAATAAGCATTATTTGAAGGTATTCGCTAACTTGTATTCTAAGAGCAAAAGTTAAGCATAAAAGATACTATAAATAATAGAAATATTTTAAAATCTCAAAATTACAAATAGAACATATATTATATTATATATGAAACCCAAAAGGAGTATTTATTTGTCCTTGTGTTTTTATATTACTAATAACTAATTGTTGCATCCTTGAATGTTAGACTTTTGGACAATATTCCATAATTACAAATAAAATAGTGGGTTGCATTCATTAGATGAAATATCTTTGTGGAATGTGGTGGATATATTTTTAATATTTTTTCTCTCTCAGCTTAGTTGTTAATATAATTCATTTCATATAATTGATAATCCAAATTTTAAAAAATAAAACAAAACTATGGGTACAGGTGGGGAAGAAAATAAAACAAAACTCCCACGGATAATAACAAAGTAAATCAAGGGGCTCTGGTGTATATAGCATCCAAACAAACTACGTCTAAGAAGTAATAAGAGGAAGAAATAATGCAATTATATGATTAAAAAAGTTGACCAATTTTATTTTGGAAAGCAAATATCGTTTTTGTTTTTAATATTTGGAATAAGTTTTATTTGTGTCTTTAACGTTTAAATCATTCAATTTATATTCTTAATATTTATAAAAGTGATTTAATATTATCTTTCCGTCAATTATACTAATAAATTATATTGTATTTTTTTATTATTATTACTTAAATGTATTCATTCTCAATTAAATCTCACTTGAATGTGTTTGATTTTAATATTGTACCCATTATTTGTATTCATGTTCAATTACGTCCTAAAAAGTGAATTATGTAAATGTTGCAAGGATTAATTTCAATTTTTGATGAGCTATTATCCGGAGTGAATCATCGGTTGTGTCCTAGAACATTTGTATTCTAACTTCATCAAGAAGAGATTTTTAGAACTCCAACTAAAGCTCATGATGTGTAATTAACGATAGGATAACATTGAATCACTTTTACAAACATTAGGGATACAAATAGGACGATTTAAACGTTAGGGACACAAATAGAACTTACGCCAAACGTTGGAGACAAAAAATATACATTATTCTATTTTGAATTTAATTTTGATATACTAACAGTATAAAATATTTTATACAGTCATCCAGTTACAACTGTTTTCTTATATGATCATTCACGTGGTCAATATAAAAAATAGTTATTATTTTTACTAATGTGTCTAATTAGATGCGATTTTATACAATATTAAACAATATAAAAAAAACTAAAATATTAATATATATCACAATTTTATAGAGTATGTGGTTTCTTTATTCCTATTTATTACTAAGACTTAATTATTCTTAGTGTTTATAATTTTATTAAATTATAAATTAAATTTTTAGAGTTTAAATATTTGTAACTAAATTTTATAGTGGATAAATATTTTCAATTAAGCTTTTTTAACTATGTTCTGTCAAAAAATACAAAATATTTTAAAATATTATTTTATTTTGTTTAATTTGATTTGGTATAAATTATGCAATATTTTAAAACAACTATTTTATAATTATTGCATTTTTGCAAAAAAAAAAAAGATGTAATAAAAAATTATCTAATATAGAGACAAACTTTTAAATTACAAAAACTTAATTAAGAATTCAGTAAAATTATAAAATTAATAAAATAATTAAACTATTTATTAACATTAGAAAGAAAAAAGAAATGAAAGTCAAACACAATCAATACACAACTTCATAATCAAATGTGTAAGATTGCCTAGTTCCTTAATCAAAAAGAAAAAGGAAAGAAATCAAAATTCAGAATTGGCCAAAAATGCCAACGAGGAAAGAATACGAATCAGCGCCACAAAATACAGTAGTGTATGTGGTTAGTCCACATATGCAGCAAATAAAAAAAAAATTTAAGTACTTGTTTGTTAGGTAGCTAACTGGTAATGGGACCATATTTAATTTATATGGATTCTTATGGTAATTATAATATGGACAACTAATGGATCAACTTCATTCAAGGGCTATATATATATATATGAGTGTATTAACGATTTGATTAGGGTAATTAATTAATTAAGTAGATATTGAAAGTTCTAGAATAATAATAATAATAATAATAATTGTTCTGAATATTCTGGAGTATTCAGGAGATTATTTAAAAACTTGCATGGTGTTATTATTATTGGAAGTTTTTTTTTTCCCTTGCCATATCTAAAGTTAGAGAATGATACAATAGCGATAGATGGGGAATAGTCACAATAACGTGACAAATCGCAAATCTAAAACCTAAATGAATTTCAATATTCTCTTAGTATATTTTTTTAGTCAAGTGGAAACAGAGAGACAAAGTTTAGTTTGGACGATGGCTGGCCATGGTCCCCAAAAATTTTATAAAGAAGGAATAGTTTTATTTTGAAAAGTAAAAAATAGTTCAATTAATTGAGGTTTTATATTTTACTAACTCTCACTAATCTTGTTTGACGCCCATTCTCACCTTTAATTTCATTCTAAATTTTTTATTTTACTATTTTGATTTTTTGGCCAGAGATGGGATTTTTCCCTCTCGTAAAAAAAATGTAATAAATTTTATAAAATATATTTTTTTTATAATATGCTTAACGTATGCTATTAGAACACAAGTTACAAAACCCTATTTAATTTTGTATTTCTGTAGATAAATATAATAACTTCTCTTTTTTTTTCTTTTTCATAAAATTAAAACTGTAAATATCTTTGGTTTAAATTGAGTCTATTCCATGTTTAGTTTGTGTTTATATTAATCTTATTTTAGTCTTTTATTTTCTAATATAACAAAAAATAGAGAACGATATATAAACTAAAATATCTTTTTCTTCTCTTTATTGTTTGATTAGAAGGAGAATTGTTCTTTTACTATTAAATATAAAATTTATTATGTTATAAATACATTCAATTAAAAATATTCAATCTTATATAATTATCTTCATCAAACAATTTTCCTAATATAATTCATATATGAGAGATGCTATTATTATTATTCTCTTTAATTAAAAATTCAACTTAGACTTGATTTGGTAAAATTTTCTAAAAAAATGTTTATGTTTTTCAAAAATATAAACACTTCATTTTGTATTTAGTAAATTAAAAAATTAACATATTTATACTTACAGCTTTTAAAAATTAGGAGTGTTTTTAATTTTAAAAATATTTAAAGAGAAACTTTTAAAAATTTATTTGTATTTATTAAAATTAAAAAATCTAATATAACATCATATATTAATTAATATTTAAATTTAATTTTTACATTAATGTTTATTATAATATTTTTAAATTTTAAAAATTATTTTATTAAAAATATTTGTTCTTGTTTATACTTATTAAAAATTATTTTTAATTTAATTTATCAAATACAAATATTATAATTTTTAAAAAATTAATTTGTATAAATTATTTTTAAAAGATAAAAATTTCACCAAACTAAACCTATACTGTATATTCTAAACTTTTACGATACAATTCCACACATACATTGTAGTTTCAAATTAGTTATGTATATAGGCATTAATACGAAATGAAGCATGTTAACCTATTAAAACTGGTAGGTACATGTATCAAAGAAAACTAAAACTATATATGAAATGAATATATTATAAAAATGAAAAAATATATGTATTTATATATTTTTAATTATTTTTTAAAATATTTTACTGGGACAAGAGTAAGAATGGCAATACCACCCGAATCCACGGGTACCCATTCCCTACCCATTCGGGCGGGTAATTACCAGTCCCGCACCGAGATGGATTTTTAGCGGAACAGACTTTTGGGAGGGACGGGGGTAGGGTCGGGTTTAGGTAATACCCGCCCCACTATATATAATATATGTAAAATAATTAGTAAATGATTAATAATATTGTATCATATTTAAATTTTTACTTTAATTTATGTTATGTATGTGATGATAGTTATATAAATTTTAAAATTTAATTTTATTTAATGAATTTTAATAATTATAGGAGTAGGTAGAGGCAAGACGGATACCCACAAAAGCGAGTTAGAATTTAATGTTTTATTACCCGCGAATAAAAACAAAACAAATTCTATGCAAATTATTATACAATAGAACGAAATTGGGTAGAGCAAAAATCCTCCCCTACGTACTCGGCCCTTTGCCACCCTAGACAAGAGTCCACTTTAATTTCTTTCAAACTCAAAGTAGCTTTCTTTCTAATTTGGTGGTGTGTATATATATATATATCAGTAACATGCCTCCCTTAGACTAATTATTTAAATGGTTAGAAATTAATTAAAAAATTTTAAATCGTAAATAATATAATAGCTTTGTCTTTTGTACAAATTAATAGCTATGGACTGAAAAAGATATTTATTAAAAAAAAAACATATGTTAGTGGAATACATGTTCCTATATTACAATGTATTTAGATCAGTCAGGGTGTGGACAAATGCAATATTTTATTTATCCTTTTCCGGTTTTCCCATCAAAATTCAAATAGCAAAGTTGTGGTCCTAAGTAACATGTTGAACTTGGATTTGGGGACCATATATTTCATTTCATATACAACGGAAGGAAAGGGTCTAATAAATCTAAATAAGAAGCCAAGAATTCCATACAAAATAAGTAAATATCGTACAATAATTATTACTCTTTTAATGTGGTATACCCTACAATAATTATTACTCTATTAACATCCCCTTTTTGTTTTCAGCACATCACACATATTTCTCCATCATTCTCCATCACGACGAAATATAATTAATCCAAAAAGATGATAAGATTATCGATACTAAATTAATATTAAGGATTTTCGAAACAATAAAGAAACTCTGCATGGATGTAACGTTGATAAGATAAAGAGTCAACAACATATATACAACTACGTGCCGAATTCTGAACTCTTTTTCAAGCACAATCAGCAATAATATAAATTTTACATATTTAGATTTGATTTGATTATGACACCCGGTAATTGTAACAAAAGAAGTTGCAATAATTGATTAGTTGTGGATAATATTGTGTATATAAAGTGATAAACTATGAGTATACTAAAGTTCGGAAAAAAAATTGATTATTTTTGCATTTTTTATTTTATTCTAATGGAGGGACCATATATAGGTTTAGTATTATAAATTTAGGGTTGATGTCACAAAAATTCAATATAAATTTTTAAATTGTTGAATGATTTTTTATCAGAATATATTTAAAAAATTAACTGTTGCTAATACCGTCTAAAAACAAAATTTTCTTTAATAATACATATAAGTTAAATAAAAAGAAAAGATGAAATATTTTTAAATTTTTTGGTAATTAGACAAAATCTAAGAAGAGATAGAAAAGATGAAATATTTTTTAATTTTTTGGTAATTAGATAAAATCTAA
>NC_029777.3:107876651-107878357 GCF_000817695.3 Arachis duranensis
TCGATGTTAAACTCCATTTGAGGATTTGATGATAAGCCTTGTCTTTCAATAAGAAAAACAGCTTCTTTGTTTTTTTTTTTTGTTGGTAAGCTACTCGTTTTTATGTAAATTATGTTGTATTGGAAAGGGCTTAGGCCCAATGTTTTATAAACCTATATTTCTTCAGTTGGGCCATGTGAAAGTGGTTCTATCAATAAATATGATATTATTTGACCCAAAAAATTTAGATGTAAACGGTCAACAGGCAAAGTCAAATAATAAGGGCTAAAGCCCCTTTAATTTACCAAAAAAAATAAAAATAAAAATAAATAGTAACACGACTAAAAATACTAAATAGTAAGGACTCATTTAAATTGTTAAAAGGAAAAATGCTGTCTGATCCGAAAAAAAAAAAGATTTAGATCTTTTAAAGTTTAAATTTTATTTTAAAGAATAAAATATGATATTCTATTCTTAAATAATTTTTTTTATATTTATTTTTGATCCCACCTATAAAATTAATGGTGACAGATCACACTTTACTCTCTAAAGTAAATTCAAACTTTAAGAATATACATTAAACCCTAAGATACACATTAAAAATATATAAAACACAAATAAATATACACAACTATTTTTAATTTGAAAAAAATGTTGAACAATGATGCCTTGAAACAATGTGTTCAATAACTATATGAGTTAAAAAATGAACATCACTTGTACTATTCAAAATAATTATTCAGTACTAGGGATGATAAATATCTCATCCCAAAAATTTAAGCTGGTTTTGGGGTTTACTAAAGATCGAATTTTTAACTTTTCGGATCTAAAACTCTGGTACCATGTCATGATACCATTCATCCTAAAAGCTTCAGCTGATGAAAAAATGTAACACTAATGCTCATATCTCTAATACTGAATCGGATATTCATAAACCTCCATTATACACATTGTACAAATATTCCATTGACTCCCTATACTTTTTCATAAATTTTTATAAAGAATTTGTTAGTAAATATCCCAAGTAAAGAATATTATAAATAAAATATTTTTTTATACACTAAATACATGAAAAAAATTCTTTTATATTTCAAACCAATATCGTTTGGATACTTTTTAAGGTAAAAAAAATTAATATAATTAATTGCTGTGTCAAATACAGAAGAAAAACAAAATGATCGGAGCCTTGTCTGGAGGTAAATCATAAGCAAATCCTCTTACCAATTGTATTATTTTTATGTAATATTGAAATTAAAAAAGAGTTTCTAGCTAATTATGTTTTCAAATTAAAAAATTTAGATCTTTTAAAATTTGAATTTTTACTTAAGAAATTACAATGTAATTTTTTATTTTTAAATAATTATCACAAAAAAATTAATTTTAAATATATTTTTTTAATTTTATCTATAAAATAAAAAATAAAAAATTATATTTTATTTTCTAAAATAAAAATTTAAAACTCAGAAAATTCAAATTCTAATTTTTTTTATACTTATTCAGAAGTCATGGATTCTGACCCTCGTTGCTCGTTCCTAACTTGAAAAAAATAAATAAATCGAGATAATAGGTTCGGACGAGTGACTATTGACACTGCATAGTGAAGTGGAGAGTAGCGAGTGGTGGTGGTTGAGAAGAATCAAAGTGGAGTTTTGGCGGGAAAAAATGGATTTCGGTTGCTCCGACGCAAGCATATGGAAGGAAGCGCTTTCTGCATATCCATCTCGAAT
>NC_029777.3:107878420-107883927 GCF_000817695.3 Arachis duranensis
CTCTCTCGATCAATTCTACACCAAACACCTCCCTTCTCTTCTTCAACAACGCAACCCTAACCCTTTCGTCACAACCACCGAGCTCTCCGATCTCATGCGCTGGAAGCTCACGCGCGGTAAATGGAGGTACTTACTTCATTCACTACTCTTTCATTCATTAGTGTTAATCTTGATTAGTAATTTTTCTTTTGAGTTTTCAGGCCGCGGTTGCTGGAGTTTGTTGAGGCACTTGACGACGTCGTTGTCAGGAACGTTTCTGAGAAGGCGTTTCGGAGTCTTCCTGATTTGAAGAAAGCCGTTTCTGAGATCTGCGTTTTGAAAGGAGTTGGTCCTGCTACTGCTTCTGCGGTTTTGGCTGCTTATGCTCCTCAGGTAGCACCATTCATGTCTGATGAGGTATAATTTCAATTTCAATTTCGTGTTTCATATTATCATTGTTTTTAGACAAAGCTGCCTCTCGGCGTTTGAAAATAATGGATTTGCCCCTCGCCATTGGGAAAAGGGTGATAGATTAGTTCATGTGAAGATTATAGTCAAGATATTGATACTTATCATGTTAAGTAGTTTAATCAAACATGTCAAGTCATTTATCGATTCATTTGCCCCGAAGACATCCTCATATGAGTATCTATCTAAATGCCTTTGTTCAGAATGTGCGCATGTATGCGAAGACTAATATGTCTTTTTCTTTTAATTGTGAACTTTTTATGAATGAACTAGTCCGATATTCGGTAAAGCAATGGTGAGGATTTATCACGTTCAAAATCTTGAGGGAGACAGACTACTCTGTCTTTGGTGTTTTCGGTCAAGGATGAGATTGAAATTTGAAATTTTACTATTAGTATTAGTATTAGTATCGGTGTCAGTGTTAGTAACAATGTTGGTTTAAGTGATATATGTTTGACTCCCTTAATTAAAGCGTTGGATTTGAGCTTTGCGGACTGAAAACCTTTTGTTGGGTTAACTTCACCATGATATTGATGTTTTGGTTCAAAGAGGATTGTGGAGAATGATAGTGTTAGTAGGATACATGGTCAAATCGGTTTTAGCTTTACTCAGCCTTTTAGAGATCTTTTGTTCAAAACATCAGTTTGGTTCTTTGTTGTGTAAGATATTAATTTTAAGAGATTGAATTGATGTTTATATAGTTTTTGTTGGGCTTAACTGATGGCCATTATAAATATTGAAAAAAGTCTTTTAGAAAGCTATTTGTTTTGTGGGGACATATTAGAAGGTTAATTGGATGGATATGTCTTGTATGTTTCATTATTGGCTAAAATTTAATTTATTTATTTAATCTTTTCTGGTAAGTGGTAACTATGAGATTATGTGATTGACTGCAGGCTATGGAGGCAGCTCTTGGAAACTCAAAGGATTATACACTGAAGCAGTATCTAATATTTGCAGATAAATTGCAGAACAAAGCAAAGGTATTATAGTATCCAAATCTAATATAAAAGGATTGACGTTTGTTGTTTAACGGAAGATTGGAATTGACTTGAATGTGAATATGCAATGCAAATTCCAATGCTTGCTAGTGAGGCTGTGATATTAGTATTAGATCATTATACATTTCATCCATTTTTGGGTTGATGATTTTTCCTCATTAATTTTTGAGTTATTATATTAAGAAACTTTATGTCTCTCTCTTTTGACTGTGATGAGTGAGATTATATCCTGATTAAACAAGTAGTACTCTTTGCTTTGAAATTTCAATGAAGTTCCTCCTTTGGTTTCAATTTTGACATCAAGTTGAGAAGCAGAGTAATCATGTTGGGGGATTCGGCTCCTTTTTTGTTTTTCCTGAATATCTGGTGGAAAATTAATCTGCAGGAACTAAGTTCAGAAGGGGATACCTTCACCCCATCAGATGTAGAAAGGGCTTTGTGGAGTTACACTATAGGGAAGTCAGCATCACCCCAATTGATTGAGGATCAAAAGACCAATCCAAAAAGGAACTCTAAAAGAAAGAGGAAAAATTGACATTGCAGCCTATCAACAAATGAGATTGAAACAAGTAATTATCTGTTCTTTCTAGGATCTGCTAGCTTTACTCCCTTCTTTTCGAGGTTCTGTGCGTTGATGTTTAAACTGTTATCAAATATCTTAATATATAAGTTGTGGCTAAGTTAATCATTCTTGTTCGTTGCTAACATTGCTTTTCTTGAAACTTCACTTATGACGGATTAGATGTAAGGGTTAATTATATAATTTGGATAGCATAATGTAGTACGTGCCGTAGCTGTTGGTTCATCTGAGGATACTGTCCACAATGAAAGAGTTGCTTCTTATACAATTTCAGAAATCATAGTGTAGGATGCATAATGAAGATAGGATCTTATTGACAATGTAAGAATCACTTCTTTTACAATTTGAAAAGCATGAAATAGGATGTACAGCCAAGGTTTAAGTTCTCACTTCAGAGGATCTTGTCCATAATGTAAGCATACTTACAAAATTTAGCATTTGTAACTAGATATGTTACTGAATCATTTCATCTAGCTACAGTTTTTGAAACTTTATGTATTTTTCACTATACCCCAAAGAAAAACAACAAATGGGGAAAATTTGTTACTTTAACGTGCCTACATTGAAATTTGTATGAGGGTAAAAATGGGGATTTTTTTTTGTATGAATTAAAAGTTATGTATAGTTATACTTTATACACACAAATCTAACTCACAAAAATTTCTCCCTTTTATCATACTTGTTTTTGTCATTACTCTTTTTGTGGTTGCAGCAAAAAAGACAAGATGTTTTCTTGTTTGATGATACTTTTGTCTGTGTTGTGTAGCACTGTGACCATCTCTAGTGACTTGTATAGCATCTTGAATAATTAAGCAGCAGCAGCATCTGAAACCTGATGTTACAACTTAACAAGAATTTTGCTGACTCATGATTTTCATGTTGAAATGTTTTTGGCTTGTTTTAACTTTAGAGACTTGCTACATGTTCTCATCTTGTTTTCATGCATTGAACTAACACACTGTCTTTATGTGTTTAGATGGTGTGTGGGATTTAGGAGTGATATTTACCGGTCTTTATCTGTTTTGATGGTGTGTGGGATTTAGGAGTGATATTTACCTCTACACATCAATATTATACTAACAAATGTGAGACGAAAGTTTGGATAGGGATTAATAAGAGTCGTGTTTCTCACTACAACAATATAGATTATTTTTGAGGGTTATAATGTGTAAAAGAAAATTAAAATTTGTCAAAAAAACAAATTTTGACACTATTTTAACTATGAAAATATGTTAATAAAAGTTTTGTCAAAAATAGTATTTTTAACATATAAGCGATTGTGAAAAAAATTTAAATCTTATTTTGATAAATATTGGCTGTCAAAAATAATTTGTTAGAAAATTTTGAGAACATATTTTCTGTGATACTTATTAATTGTCAAAAATACTATTTATTTTGACACTTATTGACTATAAAATATTCTCAACAAAAAATTTTAACAAAGAATGAGATGTGATCTTGAAACTAAAGAATAAATTGAGATTTTGAAGATAAAGAATGAGTAGTATAATCCTAAACTGAGAGCAGTGTGATGTCAAAATTAACAGAGCCCAAAGAAGAAAAAAAATAGTAGAGTAAATTGAAAACAAATGAGTGTCAAAATTGAGGAGTAATTTTCTACGGTCAAATTTTTCGTCAAGAAAATATAGAAAATTTGACATTTGTGATATTTGTCAAAAATATATATTAATTTTGACATTTAATTATGGTGTTAAAAAATAAAGTGTCAAAATAACTCTATTTTCTTGTAGTGTCTGAAAGTGGGAGAATTAGTTAGTCATTTTAAAAAATTAGGGATTAAATTGGAATTTTAGGGACCATAATAACATTAGCTCAGTTAAATTTTAGATAATTGAAATAACCCAAAATGGGAAACAAGGGGGTAAATTCATCTTAAATTGTAATTGCTGGATAGCTTAGTCATAAAAGCCTCTGATGGACCCTTTCACCAATAGAGTACATGTTATTGGCTGCACATGTTTACTTTGTTTCTATTGCTTTTTAAAAAATAATAAATAATAGATAATTGAAAAGGTTTTAACTTACATTGACTCATTGAATGATTGTAAGTTAGTGACATCCTTGGCTTCATTATTCTTTATCATTCTCTTGTTTAGTTTATCTAATCATCTTTGGTGCTTTTTTTTTCAACCCTCAAAAGTTAAAATCATTCAGATTTGTACACTTTGCCGATGTGAGTATGAAGACTTGTTTTCACTTTTTAAGTTTTTATGATCAATTATATATCTTATAGGAATGACTGAATGAGCCTATTATTTAGGTAGTGCTAATCTATTAGGCTCGTGGGTGGTTCTATTTGTGTCGTTGTGACCTGTCGTGCATGCTTAAGCAAGAAACATCATATTATTTATGTAGATAGATATAAGATAAAATCAGTTTCAGAAAAAAACAAATAAACCATAACTAAAAATATATAAAGAACATAATCTCATTTGTTCACTTGGTCTTTTCTTTAAGAGTTAAATATGGTGTTTTTTTTATTGTTTTGAAATGTTATCATTCAAGCCTTGTATTAGTCAAAATTTCATAGACACGGTTAAGTAAAGTTGCATCATTCATATGTTTCACAGAATATGTATTTTATCGATATAATTATTAGATAACAATAATTTATAGTGAATATCATCTATACAAAATTTTATCAAAATCAGACATCAATAAACCTTGAATTGAAGAATTCTTGTTTATATATATTGTAAACAAATATATTGCGTTAATTCTCAATTATATAAAAATATAATATATATGTAATCCAAACTCGTCTCCATTAGATCACTCACATAACTTAAATATATCTAGTCATGCCAACATCTTACATTTTGATTTTAATGTGTGCTCGCATCAATTTAACTCAAAATAAAAGCTTTAACTTTCTTTTTAAATATTTTAAAAAATTACCTTCTGTCTCCCCAAAACACCAAATTACACACTCAATTATTATTAGTAAAACAAATTTTGGTAGGTATCTGGTACAAAATTGCATGTGTTTAAGTCTTGATTGGACCAACTCGTGGCCTGTTTTCTGCGACGGATCAAGGCCACAGAACGTGGGCATTGATTTATAAGTAGACACAAATTCAATATCTTTTGGTGAATATTCGGTTTTATTATACCAATTGATCAAATTATGAACGCTCCATCTTCAGCCACAGTTCAAATAAATAATAATTCACAATTTTATAATCGGAATTATTGGTTCGGAAAGTTTTGTTGAAAATTAAGGGACAAAAAAAAATCCCCTAAAGTTGTATCCTTGTTTTTTTCTCTTCTGCAAGTTGAAAAGTACAAAACTATGCATCAAGATTCCAAAGCAATATGTTCTTTGTATTGGCATATTAACTTGTGAATGGTGAAGTTGTCACAAATTATAGAACAAGTTCTAAGAGATTTTGCTTTTGACATAAACCTCTTAATTTATAATGGAGAGGGGGCAAAAAAAAAAAGGAAAGTGTAAAAGG
>NC_029777.3:107884059-107886288 GCF_000817695.3 Arachis duranensis
ATAACAGAAGTTTGAAAAAACAATGAATAAAGGAGGGAAAAAAAAGAGGAAATTTCAGGTGTTCTTCATTGACATACCTATTTTTCAACATTCTTCCCCCTCCAATAATGCATTGGGTTAACAAGGGTTATAGATAATAAATCGAATCTTTAACAAAGTAATAAGAGTCCAATTATTAAACAGAAAAAAAAATTAAGAATGAAAAGAATCTTACAATCATAGTATATTTGTGAAATTAATCATAACTAATCAGATGCCTGCATAACCTCCTCTTCTTAATTGGGGGCTAGTTTATGTAGTAATGGCCTCCCTAGACGTTATCTAAAATGCACATTTTAATATCTAGAATACATAAATATATTCCTTTGACTGCATAAATAATATTAAACATTATATTAATAAAATGAATTAAAAAAAAGCCCCATTTAAATATATGTTTTTTTCAGAGCATTTTGTTGTTTTTCAAATAAAAGGTGTCGGTGACATTCTGCACAGTCTCTCGTATAGTCCAATGTTTAGCCATTATTATACAACAAAATCAGAATTAGTTTAGCTGTGATTGAATTGTTTAGGGCTGAATTGCGAATAACAAAATTGACCCACCATGATTCTTTGGCAATGCATTATGACCTTTTGAATATATAAATTATAAAGTACAAAAATAACATAAGGTAATATATATAAGAAGAACAAGACAGTGAGACACCCTACGTGTCTTAACTTTCACTTTAATTATACCTAATCCCTTTCATTAGGCAATAAAAGACGCATCACACGGCATAGGGTCCTACATAGTACATAGTGAAAGTGTATTATAATAATAATAATAATAATAATAATAATAATAATAATAATAATAATAATAATAATAATGCACATAAAAGAGAGTTCTACAATTATCCACCTTCTGTTGAGTGGAGGAAAATAGAAAAATTAGAGAGTCATCATTGGAAAGAGCTGTCATCCATGAAAGTTGAAAACATTACATACATGTTCGATTCATCACTAAGAATGAAAACTACTAAGACGTTTTTTCACTTTTTATTTTATTTTTCATAAATATACATATACCATCAATGAGATTTTGACCTACATGTGTTTAGAGAAAATGCAGTCGGTGTGTGTGACACAGATTGTTCTTAATAGTTAATACGCTCCGATTGATGCTGAAATCTGAAACAGTTTGAGGGTGAGCTTATTATTAGAGTATCACACTATTAACATAATAAATAAATAAATATATATCTATAATAGTTTTTTATAAGTGTTTATTTGACTACCTTAAATTCATATATTTTGCCGGTTTAATTGGTCTTTATAATTTTGTAAAATTTTTATTTAAGTTTTTATATATTTTTTTAATTAGGTTTTTATACTATTTTTTTTAATTAGGTCTTTCTTGATAATAATTGGCTTAATTGTATAGAGATTCAATTAAAAAAAATTAGTACAAGAACTCAAATAAAAAAAAAATATAAAGACTCAATTAAAAAAAAATTGGTGCAAAGACTCAACTAAGAAAAAAAAAGTATAGAGACCTAATTAAAAAATTCACGAAACTATAGAGACTAACAAAATAATTAAATCTATTTTTCCTTAATTTTTTTCTAAATTTATTTAATAATTTTATGGGTGCTTTTGTATTACTTTTAGGGTGTTCTCTTATACAATAATAACCATGAAATCAACACCTACTAAATACTAATTAATTAAACTCAAATACATATAATAAAAAATTTGAGTTATAAACCTAATTCAAAGAGAAGAAAAGAAATTAAACTACGTGTATAGCGAAGATTGCGCTCAAACAAGTGGGCGGTTCAACGGGCCCCGCCGGCCGCCGTGGCAGATCGGTGATCACGCCATGTCGTGTCCTACCCAGTGATAAGGATCACACACAACGTAACATTATAACCAATATCAAATAATAATCAATAAATTAATGTGCAACAAATAATAATCTCGTATATAACTAACTTCATGCCCATGTGCTGATTTATTACGTATATATGATGTTTTTTGTTTGTCTTTCCTTAGCATTACAAATGACTCGAGTTGAATCGAGTCAAGTTCAAATTCAACTAAGAATAATGAATTCGGTTTATGACTTGATTTATCAACAAACAAATTTATTTGTAAATTTAGTTTACCAAAAAGTTATAATTTATCTCAAATAATATAAATATAATTTATAATTTATATATAAAAAATTATTAATTATATATATTG